>NW_022589706.1:48113624-48370250 GCF_004348235.1 Phoca vitulina
CCCCCCACTCCAGCAACCCTCAGTTTGTTTCCTGAGATTAAGAATTCCTCATATCAGTGAGGTCATATGATACATGTCTTTCTCTGTTTGACTTATTTCACTCAGCATAATACCCTCCAGTTCCATCCACGTCGTTGCAAATGGCAAGATCTCATTCCTTTTGATGGCTGCATAATATTCCATTGTATATATATGCCACATCTTCTTTATCCATTCATCTGTCGATGGACATCTTGGCTCTTTCCACAGTTTGGCTATTGTGGACATTGCTGCTATAAACATCGGGGTGCATGTACCCCTTCAGATCCCTACATTTGTATCTTTGGGGTAAATACCCAGTAGTGCAATTGCTGGATCATATGGTAGCTCTATTTTCAACTTTTTGAGGAACCTCCATACTGTTTTCCAGAGTGGCTGCACCAGCTTGCAGTCCCACCAACAGTGTAGGAGGGTTCCCCTTTCTCCGCATCCCCGCCAACATCTGTCATTTCCTGACTTGTTAATTTTAGCCATTCTGACTGGTGTGAGGTGGTATCTCATTGAGGTTTTGATTTGGATTTCCCTGATGCCGAGCGATGTTGAGCATCCAATCAAGAAATGGGCAGAAGACATGAACAGACATTTTTCCAAAGAAGACATCCAAATGACCAACAGACACATGAAAAAGTGCTCATTTCTAATTTTTAAAGTTGACGTCCTCAAGGCTGAGTCTTTGGTTCTACAATTCTATAACTATTTCCTTGGAAATAGTAAGACTTACACACTTATATCATTAGACCAGCTCTTGTTTGAATCCTAAATCTGCATATCCATCTTTCTTCTTGCCATATATCCATCAGTATTCAATAGACATCTAAAACTTAACATGTCCAAACATAACCCCCTTTATCCTGAAACTGACTGCTCGTGCAATTTTTCCAGTTCATTTTCTTTTTGCCAAAACTTTTTTTTTAATTATCTTTTACATCTCTCTTTCTTCTCTTTTATACTCAGTCAGTAAAGCCTATTAGCTCTACTTCTCACCACCTTCATGCTGATCCAAGCCACTCTTGTCTAGACTGAAACAGTTTTGTTTTCTCCTAACTAGTCCATTTCCCTATATGGATCCCTAATGTCTATACCTAGCACTTAGAATGAACCTATAAAAAAAAAATAAAGTTACTTATTTTTTTTTATATTCATTTCTATTCAAAACACTCCAATATCTTCCCCTTTTCACTCAGAAATAAAACCAAAGAATTTATAATGGCTTCCAAGGGCCCACATTACTTCTATGACAAATCTTACAACTTCCTTCCTACACTACCTCCTTGCTGGTCCTCAACAAACCATATATACTCATCTTATAACCTTTGAATTTAGCGTTTCTTTAGCCTAGAATGATTTATTTCCCTTGTTTTCCATAGGGGAAAACAATGTATGGGCAAACACATTTAGCTTTTGTTCAAATGTTATCTCAGTGAGTCCTTCTATGATCTTCCTATTTAAGATTGACTCTTCTCTACAGGGATATAATCAACAGACTTCATAAATTAGAATGCATCTCAATGAAGGTAGAGATTTTTTTGGTTTATGTGATCACTGCTGAATTCCTAGAATTAAAAATTATGGGTGATACAAAGATGGACTCAATAAGCATATGATGAACTAATGAATGAATATGATAAAAACTATCAGCATAAGGAAACTTCAGGGTATTTAATAAGAAACAAAAAGATCAAAAGGTAGATGAAGTTGTTTGAAATTCTAAAGATTTAAATTAAATAATAATAAATTAATAATAAATAATAAATGAATTAAAGATTAAAACTTGTAGTAAGCCTTTTATTTTTCTGAAAAAAATATAATAGGCCTCAGTTTTGAAGATCTGATTACGGGTCTACATTTATGAACTAAAGGTATAAGGTACAGGCTTTACTTGGGAAGCTGTTTTCTCACAAAGTTAATTTTTTCCTCTGCCACTAATAATGGAAACCTTTCATGATTCCTTATATGTATGGTTGGCTTTTTATTTTTGTTTTGTGTGTGTGTGTGTTTAAGACATACCTTAATAGACAACTAAACATCAATATTTTTATCAGAATATATGATCAGAAAATGTCCAAATCAAATTGTCATTTTTAAAGATAATTTTTTAGAGTCTTAAAACACCTCAAAACAAATTAATAGTGTTTTCATGGTAATTTTACCCTTGACTTTTATACAAGGATTTTAATGATTTCAAGTTAGGTAATGATTAAAGAAAAAATTTCTGCCTTAATTAGCAACCTTGACATGCCAAGTAATTTTTAGAGCACATGATCAACAATTCTCACTACTCTACATATTAAGTATATGTTACAAGACGTTATATTGTAGACTAGTGTCTAAATTATAAATAATAACAATAGCAATAATATTACCATTATTAGATGGCTTTAAAGATTTACTCTTTTTTTATTTAAATTCAATTTAATTAACATATAGTGTATTTTTAGTTTCAGCGGTAGAATTTAGTGATTCATCAGTTGCATACAACACCCAATGCTCATTACTTCAACTATCTTCTTCATCAGTGATTTATACCTATAGGTTCTTGGTATTTTGCATATATCTTCTCTAACATCTTCATCAACCTTATTGACATGTATTACTATTCCCATTTTATAGATGAGAAAAGAGGATAGCAAATTTTATGTAACTTGGCCAATTTCACCCATCTAGTTAGTTACAGAGTTCAGTCAGGTTCTAAATCTAATGTTTTGGGTACGTCTTTACCAGAATTTGATCACATTTTCCAAATTCTTAGTAATTTCTACTTTTTCTCCCTTTTTATCATTTTATCTTGTTGCATTGTGTTAATGTCTATAAGACTCGTGATCCTCTTTTTGAGCAAGATGCAAAATAAATTAATAAAGTAAATAAGTAGCCAAAGTACATTAATGAATTAATGGTAGTATTAGATAGCCATTTAACAGAAAAAGATGTTAATGTAGTCTGAAGTCTTTTGAACTGGCTCATAGTAATTATACAATTTTATAAGCTAGACTTCTAAAAAGATAGGAATTCAAATTCTGTTGTCTTTTTGCTTGTTCATATTTTTAGTCTTCACCCCCTCATCCCACTGTTGTAATCAGATAGAATTTTTTTTAATTTCAGAAATTGTGTTTCTCAATTCTTGAATTTTTATATTTTTGCTATCTCTATTCTCTCTGTTAAGATTCCCATCTATTTATTCATTATGACTATATTTTATTTTACTTAATTTAAACTACTTGTCATTGCTACTTTCAAATCTTTTCTTGCTAGTTATCATATCCAATTTTCTCCTTCTTTACAGTGTCTATAATCCATTATCTCTTGCTTCAATTACTATAATAGCCTCCTAATTATTCTTCTTGATTCCATTTTCACTCATGAACAATTTATTCTCCACAAAACAGCCAGAGTAGTTTCTTTAATAAAAGAATAACACTTACTCTCTTACTTAAAGCCCTTCAGTGGCATTCCATTACATTTGACAAAATTAAACTCATTATTTGGCATAGAAGACCCTACCTATTCTATCACAAGCCTACCTTTTTGTCCACATCTCCTGCATCTCTCTCTCTCTCTCTTTTTTTTTTTTTTTTCCCCCGGAGCAGCAAACCAGTGGCCTCATCAATGTTGGTCTTCTTTCTCCTCCTAGAACTCACAAAGCATGTTGCAGGTTTTGGGTTATTAGACTAGCTGACATCTGCCAGAAACCTACTTCAGCCATTATCATTTTATGATTCATTCTTTCTTGATTGAGTTATTAATGCAAATGTCATGTACTCCAAAGAACTTCTTACTGCCTAGTATTTCCTCATACTTTCAATTAGTTAATTTGTTTATGGTTTCTACCTCTAGAACATAAGCTTCAAGAGGGCAGTGGACATTTTTTTTTATTCACACTGTTGTATCTGCAAAGGATGTAAAAGTACTTGACACATTGTAGGAACTCAGTAAATAATTCTTGAATAAGACAATGGATGAGGGAGTACTTCAATTAATATAGAAAACCCTAGATACCTCTTTATAGGAAGAGACACTTCTAGAATTTCAAGTTAGAAAAATTTGCCCAAGTGTTCTTATAAACACCTTATGAACTGGAAAAAAAAAAAATTCTTCTGATAAGCATAACACAGTAAGTGGAAGGTCACATTATGTGGGAAAGAAAAAAGGTTTGGTTTGGTGAACCCAAGTATAACATATGAACCTAAATGAGCATGAGGTAATGTTTCTTTTTTTTTTTTTTTTAATGTTAGTCACCATACAGTACTTCATTAGTTTTTGATGTAGTGTTCCATGATTCATTGTTTGCATATAACACCAAGTGCTCCTTGCAATACGTGCCCTCTTTAATACCCATCACCAGGCTAACCCATCCCCCCAACACCCTCCCCTCTGAAATCCTCAGTTTGTTTCCCGGAGTCCATAGTCTCTCATGGTTCAACTCCCCCTCTGATTTCCCCCTTTCATCTTTCCCTTCCTTCTTCTAATGTCCTCCATGCTATTCTTTATGTTCCACAAATAAATCAAACCATATGATAATTGACTTTCTCTGCTTGACTTATTTCACTTAGCATAATCCCCTCCAGTTCCCTCCATGTCGATGCAAATGGTGGGTATTCATCCTTTCTGATGGCTGAGTAATATTCCATTGTATATATGGACCACATCTTCTTTATCCATTCATCTGTTGAAGGGCATCTCTGCTCCTTCCACCGTTTAGCTATTGTGGATGTTGCTGCTATGAACATTGGGGTGAATGTGGCCCTTCTTTTCACTACATCTGTATCTTTGGGGTAAATACCCAGTAGTGCAATTGCTGGGTCATAGGGTAGCTCTATTTTTAACTTTTTGAGGAACCTCCATACTGTTTTCCAAAGTGGCTGTACCAACTTGCATTCCCACAAACAGTGTAAGAGGGTTCCCCTTTCTCTACATCCTCTCCAACATTTGTTGTTTTCTGCCTTGTCAATTTTTGCCGTTTTAAGTGGTGTAAGGTGGTATCTCAATGTGGTTTTGATTTATATTTCCCTGATGGCTAATGATGATGAACATTTTTACATGTGTCAGCCATTCGTATGTCTTCTTTGGAGAATGGCTAATAGGAGACATTCGAAGGTAATGTTTCTTAATAAAGCTCGTGTAAATACCGGAAGACTCGCTCTAGAACAATCTTCCTTTGAAAACGGTTTCTAGGTATGAGATTATGAAGGAAAAATAGACATAAACCTTAGGCTGAAGGATGGAAAAATCTGCTGTTTAACCAGGGACCTCAACTGTTATGAGACAGACAAGTGGTTCTGAACTCAGGTTCAGCTGTTCGTTCTTCAAAAATCAATACTAAAGAGACAAGTGATGGTGGGAAAGGAAAGATTGTTTTATTCGCAGAGTCAGCAATGTGGAAAGATGGTGGACTAATGCCCCAAAAGTAGTCTTCCCAGGCCAGGGGAAGCCAAAGAGTTTTTAAGGGGAAGTCCAGGGAAATGGTGGGGACTAAGTATAGGTGGAGCTTCTGCTCATGACTCTGAACAGAATTGCGGGCATCAGTGGCAGCTATTTTTTTAAGTTTATTTATTTAAGTAATCTCTACACCCAATGTGGGGTTCAAACTCATGACCCTGAGATCAAGACCTGCATGCTCTACCGTCTGAGCCAGCAAGGTGCCCCAGTGACAGCTGTTTTCAAATGTGGTCAAGCCTTATCTTCTGCAAAAGTATGGCCATTCATTCCTCAAGGCCAGTTGTCTGCAACATCTGAAGGAAAGTAGGTTAGTTCTGCTACAAACCAAGGGACTTATGTCAGCAAGAAGGGGGTGCATAAGCTTAAAGCAAGTTAACCCTTAAGACTGTTTAGAATGCTGTTACACATTCAGCCAGGGAATACTTGCTACACTGGACAAGCTTCTGTACACTGTACATGATCAATGCCCAGGAGCAACTTCTCATGACAGTGACCAAACACTGAGATTGGCTTTGTAGTTACCATTTGGCCTGATATTTGAAAACATCACTGAATATTTTGGATTAAATAAGCCATGCTTGGGGTCCTTCAATGATTTCAGGCCAGGGTAGTCTCAAGAGAAAAACAATGGATTTCTTCCTAATAAGGTTAGAAAGAGGTCAATGTGATTAAGTGGAATAATATGGCTCTATTCATATCCTAAACTACTAAATTGGGTTTTTCTAACTTCATAGAAGATGGAACAGTATGCAGCTGTTACAAAGTTTGTAGAAAGTATTTTATAAAGCTGGAAAATAAATATAATGCTGAGCAACAAATTTTGAACTTCAAAATTATAAAACACTGATTCCAAACATACATACAATATTCAAAATCATTAAAATTTTATCTCTTTGGTTGATTGTACATTATGTGATTACAATTTTTAAATGTTTTTTTTATGTTTTCCCAGTTTATGCAATATAAATAAATACATTACTCATAATCAGGTGAATGCCTTCAAAATTATACACACACACACACACACACACACATATATTAGTGAAACTAATATTTTTATACTTAATGACAGTTCAAATTTGTAACTATAAAAATTCAGTTTTACTGAGAATTCAAAGAAATAAACATGTATCACATTTTTAAAACTACTTGTTTTTAGTTATTTCTCAATTTTTACTTGCATGGTAATAACATTATTTAAAACTTAGTTAAATTCATCTGAGTACTTTAGTCCTTTGTAATTCGCCTAGTGGTATATTTTTATTTTATTCCATGATCACATGAAATTTGGAGATAAAACGTTCTTCAGGTTTGTTTTCATGAGTTTGCTCTCCATACAGTCAGTTTCATGAGGACAGCTTTCCATAGGCCAGCAAGCATAATATGTAAGAAGCTTTCTGATTTACTGACATGGCCAACACATGCAATAGTAGCTTGGAGTATGTTTTTTTTCTTTCTTTTTTTTTTACTCTGATTTATCAGGTTCTCTCTCAATACACTCATAATTTGGGGAATGTTTCGCAATTTAACAAATATTTACAGCCAACTTTTCTCAATGCTATCATCTCATGTTTTTGAAATTAAAAAGAATTGTGTTTATCCCTGCCCCCACTTAGACCCATTTAGTTTTGGTTTAAACCCAAGACTAAATCTTGGTTTAAGATCCATTGAATCATAATCTATAAAGCTTTAATATTATAACATTTAAAATTATAGGCTTTAATAATCAATACACGTGTCTTATTTATATATTCTCATAGTTGACTGTAACACAATTAACAATTGTTTCTCAGATAAACAAAATAAAAGTTACAGTTGAACCTACAGGAAAGCAGAACATAGCCTTTAGCTGATAATCTCAGAAGTTTGTTTTCTTATATGTTTATAGTGATGGAGAAAATAGACTTTTTTCTTTTGAATATAAAGCATGTATATTGATCAGATGAAATGATAGGCATAATATGAAAATAAACAATGTAAGTATTGAAGCTTTGAAAGTTGTAATATTACATTCTTATGAACATTTTATGTATAAAAATAAATGATTATTCAGTGTTGCTATAAGACCGTACCAGTGGTTTATTCAGCATCAAATACCATCCCAAAACTTAATGATTTAAAACAACAGTCATTTATTATTATTCTCAATTTGTGGCTGGGCTTTTGAAGAAAAGCTTAGTTTGGGCAGCTCTATTTTATGTGTGTCTCATTCCTCCTGAGACCTGTGGGCTAATTGTGCAAAGTCTTTTTAAGACAACTTGGTTAGATAACTAACATCTCCTTGACTGAAACAAGCCACATGGTGCTGTCCAGGGGCTAAGAATTAGGCCCTGCCTGCATAGGAAGCTGCTACAAAGTTTCATGGTAAAAAGAATGTATATAGGCTGAGAGAAAAATCTGGATCATTAATGCAATCTACCAGAGAGAGGAAAAAGTAATAATGTACTTTGTACTATGTCATATGAAGAGAAAAATATCAATTAAAATATTTTACAATTTAAAAAGAAATTGTGATCTCTAACTGTATACACAGTTCAAAGACAGATATTAAAGTGAACATACAAATAAAAAGCAAAAACAGAGATAGTGGTCTCCAGCTGGACACCAATAAATGCTGCCTAGCTTCAAACATTAATAAATGTTGAACTTGAAACACAGACAAGTGTTGCAAGATAGGGGAAAGAGCATAGTAAATGGAAAACCTCACTTTTTAGTAAAAACATGGATTAGAATTGGGGACTGATATAGAAAGCTTAAAGATGTTGCATGTACTAAATTATAGAAACTAAGCAGAAAACTTAAGACTATGGTAGGCAAATACCTTATGGGTTTGTTTAGCAAGGTAAAAGAAAAAAGAGATGGAAGACTCCTTGGAAATTGTTGCAGTGGAAACAAGTATTAAGTGGCAATAAAGATAAGAAAAAAAGTTAAACCATTAAAAAATTTAAGAATTCTATAGTATTTATGTCTGTTGAAATACAGTGATTTCTTCCAAAAAAAATTTAAATACCTCAGAAGTGCAAAATGCTGCTTGTAAAATTTAAGTTGTCTTTAGTTTTTGCCCTTGGCAGGTGGGGGTTCCTAATAAATTTAGAATGAAAGACATAAAAAGAAATTTCCTTGTCCTTGTTAAAAGTGATTTTAGCTAGAATAATAATATTTTCTATTCATTGACATTGTTGGATCTTATGAAAACAATCTTTTTTTTTTTTTCTTATTTGTTCCATATGACAATACCATGAGGTGATGCAATTTATTTCCATATTATAAATTTTAAAAATCTATTTGGGTCAAGTCAGTAAGTGTGTCAGTCAACATTCAAGTATTTATTGAACACTATTGAGGCACTGTGCTAGAGTAATTCAGGCTCTTAAAGACTATGATTGAACAGGGAAGAAAGGCATTAAACAGATAACATCAGCTAAACAAGGGAGTAATACTCCATAGTCTGAGCACGTGAAAAGGATCTTGGGATAAGAGCACCAGGAATGAAATCTGATTTTCTTGCCTTGTGTTCCAGTGCAATTTGCAGAGCACAACAAACTGTTTCTTGAACTTATTTTTTAAGCCAAAATATTCCAAAATGGTACAATACTAGGAAACAGTACCACAAGTCTTGAGAAGGTAGATTCTACTTTTATTTTAAATGTTTATTCAAATTCTTTGTTGTGCTCCAGTGTATCTAAAAATATAAACATTTTAATTTCATTTTTGAAAAGGAAAAATTTAATATTAAATGGTTATTGAGTGTGATATTATTATATCATGCTTTTCATTTTAAGGGGAAAATGAAGAAATTGAAGAAAACTTACTCAATATTGGTTTTACCATTTCATAAATTTGTTTTCTGACTTGGTGGAAAAAATTCCAAAATAATATACACATAAATATAAATTAATACAAATGAGGACAGTTTTCTTAAAATTTATGAGTTATGAGAAACAAATAATTGGAGATATCTAGAATGATGAAAAAGTAAAGTTTGATTTAACATTTTAAAACATAGTGGTGAACATCTTGATAAGTATATTTTCTTGTTAGGAGTGTAAGTCAATTATATCATATTACTTAACTATTTGTCTTTAAACTATCTTTCCTTATTGAAGTATAATTGATTTACAAAATCCTATTAGTTTCAGGTGTATATCACAGTGATTTGATATTTTTATACATTATAAAATGATCCCCACGAGAAGTATTCTGTCACCAAAGTTATCACAACATTTACTATATTCTCTGTATTGTACATTATATCCCTGTGACTTACTTATTTTATAACTGAAAGTTTGTATCTCTTAATCCCCTTTGCCTCTTTTACCTATCCCCTTATACCCCTCCCCTCTGGCAATCACCACTTTGTGCTTTGATTCCATGAATCTGTGTTGTTTTGTTCATTTGTTTTGTTTTTCTGGATTCCATGTATTAGTAAAATCATATGATATTTGTCTTTCTTTAACTTATTTCACTTAGCATAATATCCTCTATATCAATCTCTGTTATTGTAAATGGCAAGATTTCATTCTTCTATGGCTGAATAATATTTTATTGTGTGTGTGTGTATGTATACACCATTTATCTAATAGTGGACATTTAGGTTGCTTCCATATCTTGGCTATTGTAAATAATGCTGCAATGAACATAGCGGTGCATGTATCTCTTCAAATTGGTGTTTTTCTTTGGATAAATACCCAGAAGTGAAATTGCTGGATCATATGGTAGTTCTATTTTTAATTTTTTGAAGAACCTCCATACTATTTTCCATAGTGGCTGCACCAGTTTATATTCCCCCCAACAGTGTACAAGTGTTCCCTTATCTCTACATTCTGGCCAACACTTGATATTTTTTTCTCTTTTTGATAACAGCCAGTAGACAGTTGTGAGGTGATATCTCATTGTGGTTTTGAATATCTCTGATGATTAGTAATGTTGAGCATCTTCTCATGTGCCTATTGGTCACCCGTATATCTTCTTTGGAAAAAAAAAAAAAAAGTCTATCTGAGTCCTTTGACCATTTTAAAATTCAGCTGTTTGTGTTTTTGATATTAAGTTGTGTAATTTCTTTATATATTTTGGACATTAACCCCTTATTGAATGTATGATTTACAAATATCTTTTCCCATTCAATAGGTTCAGTTTTCATTTTGTTGATGGTTTCCCTTGCTGTGCAAAAACTTTGACATAGTCCCATTTGTTTTTTAGCTTTTGTTACCCTTGCCTGAGGAGACTGGTCCAAGAAATTACTGTTATAACCAACATCACAGAGATTACTACCTATCATTTCTTCTAGGAGTTTTATAGTTTCAGGTCTTACATCCAAGTCTTTAATCATTTTGAATTTATTTTTGCGCAAATCACTGTCCAGTTTTCCCAGCACCATTTTTTCTAAGAGACTGTCTTTTCCCCATTGTATATTCTTGTCTCCTTTGTCGTAGATTAATTCATTATATATGCATTATTTATTTCTGGGCTTTCTGTTCCATTCCGTTGATGTGTGTGTGTGTGTTTGTGTGTGTGTGTGAGTGCACGTGCACGCACGCTCCCATGTGGTTCCTTTGTCTGGTTTTGGTGTTAGGGTAATGCTGGCCTCGTAAGATGTTGGGAAGCATTCCTTTCTGATTTGAGAAAGATAGGTACTAACTCTTTAAAGTTTTGGTAGAATTTACCTGTGAAGCTTTTTGGTCCTGGACTTGTTTGGGGGAGTTTTTAAATTATTGATTCAATTTTGTTACTTATAATTAATTGATATATTCAGATTTTCTATTTCGTTACCAGTCTTAGATGGTTGTGTGTTTCTAGGAATTTATCCCTTTCTGTTAGGTTGTTCAATTTATTGGCATATAATTTTTTATAGTAGTTTCTTATAATCCTTTATATTTCTGTGGTGTCAATTGGAACCTCTCCCCTTCAATTTCTAATTTTATATTTTGGGTCCTCTCTCTTTCTTTATGAGTCTGCCTGGAGTTTCGCCTACTTATCTTTTCAAAGAACCAAGTTTAAGTTTCATTGATCTTTTGGATTGTTTTATAAGTCTCTAATTTAATTTCACTCTGTTCTTTATTATTTTTTCCTTCTACTAACTTTGTTCTTCTAGGTCTTTTAGCTGTAGAGTTGGATTGTTTATTTGTGATTTTATTTCTTGAGGTGGGTCCTTATCACTATGAACTTCCCTCTTAGAACTGCTTTTGCAATTTCCCATAGATTTTGGAAATTTGTCTTTCTATTTTCATTTATCTTAAAGTGTTTTTTGATTTCCTGTGATTTCTTCATTTACTCATCGGCTTCTTAGTAGCATGTTGTTTAGCCTCCACATGTTTGTTTGTTTGTTCCAGTTTTTTTCTAATAGTCGATTTCTAGTTTCATACTGTTGTGGTCAGAAAAGTTACCTGATATGATTTCAGTCTTCTTAAATTTATTGAGATGTGTTTTGTGGCCTGGTATGTAATCTATCCTCAATGATTTTCCATGTGTACTTGAAAACAATTTGTATTCTATAATTTGGAGATGGAATGTTCTGTATATATCTGTTAAGTCCATCTAGTCTAATGTGTCATTTAAGGCCAATTTTTTTTTTATTTGTTTTCTATATGGATGACCTATCCATTCATATAAGTGGGGTATTAAATCTCCCTACTATTATTGTGTTACTGTGAATTTCTCCCTGTTAATATTTGCTTTATGTATTTAGGTGCTTCTGTGTTCATTGCACAAATATTTATAAATGGTATATCCTCTTCTTGGATTGACTACTTTGCATTATGTAGTACCCTTCTTTGTCTTTTGATATAATCTTTGTTTTCAAGTCTATTTTGTCTGATATAAATATTACTACTCCATCTTTTGTTTCCATTTCCATGGAATATATTTTTCTGTCTCTTGCTGTCTGTAGGTGTCTTTAATTCTGAAGTGAGTTTCTTGTAGGCAGCATATAGATGGATCTTGTTTTTTATCCATCAGCCATTTGATGTCTTGTGATTGGAGCATTTAGTCCACTTACATTGACAATAATTATTGATAGATATGTACTCATTGCCATTTTGTTGATTGTTTTCTGGTTACTTTTGTAGTTCTCTATACTTTTCTCCTTCTCCTGGTCTTTTCCCTCATGGTTTGATTATTTTCTTTACTGTTATGTTTGGGTTCCTTTCTCTTTAATTTTTGGGTATTTAGTGTAGGGTTTTGGTTTGCGGTTACCCTGAAGTTCATATATGTCTGTCTATATCTATCTATCTATATCTATCTATCTATCTATCTATCTATCTATCTATCTATCATCTATCTATAGCAGTCTATTTGAAGCTGATAGTCATTTAAGTTCAAATGCATTCTAAAAGCATTACGTGTTTATTACCTCCTTCACTTTTATGTTTTTGGCATATTTTACACCTTTAATTTTGTGTATCCCTTTACTACTTATTGTAAGTTATACTTGATTTTATAATTTTTGTCTTTAACCTTTATGCTATCTTTTTAAACCATTGATCCATTGTTTTTCCTATATATTTGCCTTACCAATGAGAGTTTTTTCTTTCATATATTTTCTTATTTTTAGTCATAATCTTTTCTTACTAAAGAAGACCCTTTAATATTTCTTATAAAGCCAGTTTAGTGGTGATGAACTCCTTTAACTTTTGCTTGTCAGGGAACTCTTAATCTTCTCTTCACTTCTGAATGATACTCTTGCTGAGTAGAGTATTTTTGGTGGTAAGTTTTCCCTTTTATCACTTTAAATATATTTGCCGCACCTTTCTGATCTGTAAAAAATTCTGAAAAATCAGCTTGATAGCCTTATGGAGTTTCCCTTGTATGTGACTATTTGTTTTCTTCTTATTGCCTTTAAGATTTTCTATCATTAATTTTTGCCATTTTAATTTATAATAAATCTTGGTGTGGATCTCTTTAGATTCATCTTGATTGGGAATCTCAATGTGTTGTCTTCCTCAGGTGGGAGAAGTTTTCAGCCATTATTTCCTCAAATAGGTTTTCTGCCCCTTTCTCCTTTCTCCTTCCGGGACCCTTATAATGTAAATGTTAGTATACTTGTGTTATCCTAAAGACATTTAAGCTATCACCTTTTTATTTTATTTTATTATTTTTGCTGTTCTGATTGGGTAACTTCCACTATTCTGTCTTCTGTATCACCAACCCATTCTTCTGTATCTTTTAATCTGCTGTTGATTTTTTTCTGGTGTGTTTTTCATTTGTTATTGAATTTTTCAGTACTAATTGGTTCTTTATGATGCTGTTTTTTCTTTTTTTTTAACTCTTTGTTGACATTTTCACTCTGTTCTTCCATACTTCTCCCAAGCTTGGTGAGTTCTGTATGACTGTTACTTTGAACTCTTTGTCAGGTCACTTACTTATCTCCATTTCATTAGAGTATTTTTTGGGGGGTAGGTTATCAATTCTTTCACTGGAAACATATCTCTTTCTCCTCATTTATTTGACTCCCTATATATTTTTTAATTTACTTTTAGGTAGTTAACATGAAGTGCAGTATTGGTTTCTGGAGTAGAACTTAGTGATTCATTACTTATATAAAACACCCAATGCTTATCATAACAAGTGCCCTCCGTAATACCCATCACCATCTAGCCCATCCCCCACCCAACTCCCTCCATCAACTCTCAGTTTGTTCTCTATCATTAAGAGTCATTAATGGCTTGTTTTCTTCTCTCCTTTTTTCTTCCCCCACTCCCCATATGTTCATCTATTTTCTTTCTTAAATTCCACATATGAGACCATATGGTGTTTGTCTTTCTCTGACTCATTTCACTCAACATAATACATTCTACCTCCATCCATGTCATGGCAAATGGCAAGATTTCATTCTTTTTGATGGCTGAATAATAGTGTGTGTGTGTGTGTGTGTGTGTGTGTGTGTGTGTGTGTATTATCCATTCATCAGTCAATGGACATTTGGGCTTTCTCCATTGTTTGGCTACTATTGATAATGCTGCTAAACATCACGGTGAACGTATCCCTTCGAATCTATAGTTTGTATCCTTTGGGTAAATACCTAGTAGTGCAATTGCTGGATTATAGGGTAGTTCTATTTTTAACATTTTGAGAAAACTCCATACTGTTCTCCATAGTGGCTACACCAGTTTTCATTCCCACCAACAGTGCAAGAGGGTTTCCCTTTCTCTGCATCCTCATCAACACCTGTTGTTTCTTGTGTTGTTAATTTTAGCCATCCTGACAGGTGTGAGATGGTATCTAATCATGGTTTTGATTTGGATTTCCCTTATGATGAGTGATGTTGAGCATCTTTTCATGTGTCTGTTAGTCACCTGGATGTCTTCTTTGAAAAACTGTCTAGTTATGTCTTCTACCCATTTCTTAACTGGATTATTTGTTTTTTGGGTGTTGAGTTTGATAAGTTCTTCGTAGATTTAAGATACTAACCCTTTATCAGATATGTCATTTGCAAATATCTTCTCCCATTCTGTAGGCTGACTTTTAGTTTTGTTGATTGTTTCCTTTCCTGTGCAGAAGCCTTTTATCTTGGTGAAGTCCCAATAGTTCATTTTTGCCTTTGGGACATGTCTAAGAGAAGCTGCTATAGTGAAGGTCAAAGAGGTAGAAACCTGTGTTTTCCTCTAAGATTTTGATGGTTTCCTGTCTCACATTTAGGTCTTTCATCCATTTTGAATTTATTTCTGTGTATGGTGTAAGTAAGAGGTCCAGATTCATTCTTCTGCATGCTGCTGTCCAGTTTTCCCAACACCATTTTTTGAAGAGCCTGTCTTTTTTCCACTGGAAACTCTTTCTTGTTTTTTTGAAGATTAGTTGACCATATAGTTGTGGGTCCATTTCTGTTTTCTGTTCTGTTCCATTGATCTATGTGTCTGTTTTTGTGCCAGTACCATACTGTCTTGATCACTACAGCTTTGTAATATAGCTTGAAATCTGGAATCATGATGCCGCCAGTTTAGTTTTTCTTTTTCAGGATTGCATTGGCTATTCAAGGTATTTTGTGGTTCCATACAAATTTTAGGATTGTTTGTTCTAACTCTGTGAAAAATGCTGATGGTATTTTGATGGGGATTGCATTAAATGCGTAGATTGCCTTGGATAGTATAGATATTTTAACAATGTTGTTCTTCCAATCCATGAGCTTGGAATACTTTTCCATTTCTTTGTGTCCTCTTCAGTTTCTTTCATTTGAGTGCTCTATAGTTTTAGAGTATAGATCTTTTGCTTCTTTAGGTAGATTTATCTAGGTATCTTATTGTTTTTGGTGCAATTGGAAATGGGATTTATGCCTTGATTTCTTTTTGAGCTGCTTCATTATTGGTGAATAAATATGCAACAGGTTTCTACACATTGATTTTATATCCTTTGCTGAATTCATGTATCAGTTCTAGCAAATTTTTTGGTGGAGTCTTTCAGGTTTTCTACATAGAGTATCGTGTTGTCTGCAAATAGTGAAAGTTTGACTTCTTCCTTGCCAGTTTGGATGGCTTTTATTTCTTTTTGTTGTCTGATTGCTGAGGCTAAGACTTCCAACACTATGTTAAATAGTAATAATGAGAATGGACATCCTTGTCCTATTTGTGACATAGGGGAAAGTCTTTCAGTTTTTCCCCATTGAGGATGATATTAGCTGTGGTCTTTCATCTATGGCCTTTATGATGTTCAGGTATGTTCCATCTATCCCTACTTTGTGGAGACTTTTTATCAGGAAAGGATGCTATATTTTGTCAAATGCTTTTTCTGCATCTATTGACAGGATCATATGGTTCTTATCCTTTCTTTTATTAATGTGTATCACATTGATTGATTTGTGAATATCAAACCACCCCTGCAGCTCAGAAATAAATCCCACTTAATCATTGCAAATAATTCCTTTAATCTACGGTTGAATTTGATTTGCTAGTATTTTATTGAGAATTTTTACATCCATGTTCATCAGGGATATAGGCCTGTAATTCCCTTTTTAGTGGGGTCTTTGTCTGGTTTTAGAATCAGGGTAATGCTGGCTTCATAGAATGAGTTTGAAAGTTTTCCTTCCATTTCTGTTTTTTGGAAAAGTTTGAGAATAGGTATTAACTCTTCTTTAAATACTTGGTAGAATTCTCATGGGAAGCCACCTGGCCCTGCACTTTTGTTTGTTGGGAGATTTTTGATTATTGTTTCCATATTTTGCTGGTTATGGGTCTGTTCAAATTTTCTATTTCTTGCTGTTTCAGTTTTGGTAATTTGTAAGTTTCTAGGAAGTTGTCCATTTCTTCCAGACTGCCCAGTTTGTCAGCATATAATTTTTCATAGTATTCTCTTATAATTTTATTTCTGTGGTGTTGATTGTCATCTCTTTCATGATTTTATCTTCTTGGGTCCTTTCTCTTTACTTTTTGATAAGCCTAGCTAGGGGTTATCAATTTTATGAATTCTTTCAAAGAACCGGCTCTTATTTTCTTTAATTCATTCTACTGTGTTTTTTTTTTAAATTTCTGTATAATTTATCTCTGCTCTAATCTTTATTATTTCCCTTCTTCTGGCTTTAGGTTTTATTTGCTGTTCCTTTTCTAACCCATTAGGTGTAAGGTGAGGTTGTGTATTTGAGACTTTTCTTGCTTCTTGAGGTAAGCCTGTACTGCAATATACTTCCCTCTTAGGACTGCCTTTGCTGCATTCCAAAGGTCTTGGGCTGCCATGCTTTCATTTTCATTTACTTCAATATAGTTTTTAAATTCTTCTTTAATTTCCTTGTTAACACATCCCTTCTTTAGTAAGATATTCTTTAACTTCCATGTATTTGAGATCTTTCCAAATTTTTTCTTGTGGTTGACTTCCAGTTTCATAGCTTTGTGGTCTGAAATTATACATGGTATGATTTCAGTCTTTTTATACTTGTTGAGGGCTGATTTTTGACCCAGTATGTGATCTATTCTGAGAATATTCTATGTGCACTTGAGAAGAATGTGTATTCTTCTGCTTAGGATGAAATGTTCTGAATATATCTATTAAGTCCATCCAGTTCAGTGTGTCATTCAAAGCCATTGTTAACTTGCTGATTTTCTGCTTAGATGATCTGTCCATTGTTGTAAGTGGGGTGTTAAAGTTCCCTGCTATTATTGTATTATCATCAATGAGTTTCTTTATGTCTGTTACTAATTGATTTATATATTTGAATGTTATGTCTATGTTGTGTTCAGGCCAGGTGTTCCCAGCCCCATGCCATGCTGCATCCACCTTGGGTGGGGAATCTGGAGCTGGTATGGGCCAGGAGTCTGGGGTAGGCTGGGGCAATCCTAGAAGGCTGGCTAGAGTGCCTGGACCCTGCTTCCACTCACACCATCAAGGTGGAGTGGGAAAGTAAAAAATAGCACTTGCTGGCACCTCCAATGCTGGAGAAAGTTCCAGCAGTTCCCCCACCAACTTGGTGAATGCTCTAGATTTAGTAAATGGGGTTTCCTCACTTATACTCTAGTTTCCCTTTAAACTGATTTTGTTTTTTTTCACTGTGCCCCAGGGCAGGTGAGTCTGCATGCAAGCCCCTCAGTGGCATGCCTCCCTGTGCAGGTTGCTATGTTGGGGTCAGGGCTCTTGTTCTCATGTCTTATCTTTCCTGCCCTTCCCCATACAGTTCTTCTATCATTTATTGTGCAGAAGGTGTACAATCAGCCCTCCATTCCTTTTGAAAAGAAATTGCTCTATATGTAGGTATAGATTTGGTGTGTCTGTGGGAGGAGGAGAGTTCAGTTTTTCCTTTAATTGCCTTCTTGGACTGCCTCTCTAAGCCATCTTAAGAAACAAAAACACATTTTATAAGAAGATTTGCTGCTAAATATGTACTTTATTTTACAATAAATATAAAAATATCATCATGGTAAATTTGATACAACTATTTTATTTATATCGCAGCAAAATGTTATGAGAAGGAAACAGAATCAAACCTGGCAAACAAAAATCCAAACCTTTAACAAGTTTTTCTTTCCTTTCAATGATGACAAAGAATTAATTTATTTATAAAATCAGTAAATGCCAAGGATTTTTCAGGTACTCTACTAAGCATTGGGAACTTATCAGGAACGAAACCTATACCTCTGCTGTCCTAAAGCTACATCCCAATAGAAGAGATAGGTATTAAATATATATTCATACAAATAAGATATAATTAAAATTCTGTTGACAGTTCCATGAGTAAACATAGGAAACTATCAAATCATTTCAAACCTGACCCTGAATGGGGTGAGAGCTGGGAAAGATTCTCTGGGAAAGTGATATTTCAGTAAGGATTGAAAGAACATGTAGGATTAACTCAGGTGGGTTATTTTTGATAAAAGAATAGGGAGCAGGCAGGTAGCATATGGATAGCAGAGAATAAGCAGAGAAGACAGCTTATTCCAGTACAACACATGATGGATGTAGAACCAATACTGAATTAGTCTCTGAGATGCCATGTATCCTTAAAAAAAAAAAATCTTATTAAAACTTTCATTTTAGATTAGTTACAAATTTACAAAAAATCACAGACATTACAGACTTTTTGTGTCCTCTGCACACAGTTTATCCTATTGTTAACATTGTAGTATAGCACATTTGTCAAATTAACGAACTAATCTTGACACATTGTCATTGGCTAAAATCCAATCTTGATTTGCATTTATTATGTTCTATCTAATGTCCTTTTACTGTTCTAGAATCCCATCCAGGATGCCATGTTATATCTTACTCACTTCTGTTTCCTTCATTTGAATGTAAACTCCATGATTGTAGAGACATTATTAGGTTTGTTCCTGCTATAATCCTAGCATCTAAAACTGACCAGACCATAGTGCTCAATGAACAATTGACTGATTGAATGAACTGAATAAATAAATGTACTTACTACTTTATGGGATATATCTACCACTGGTATAATATTTTGTAGAATGTTCTCCAATTATGATTTGTCTCATGTTTTTCTCATGGTTAGACTGTAGTTATGCATTTTTGGAAGGGATACCAGGAAGTAAAGTGCCATTCTCATCAGATAAAGGATATATATGCTATTAACATGACTTATCACTGATGCTATTTAACCTTGGACATCTGGCTAAGGTAGTGTTTGTCAGGTGTCTCTGCTGTAAAGTTTATTCCCCTCCTCTCTTCCGTACTATAATCATTAGAAAGCAACATGTGTTTAGTCCAAACTTAAGGGATGGGAATAATGCTGCACCTCCTTGAGGAGTATCTACATCAATAATATGGTATCTTCCATGCTAGAGATATGTCTGTTCTCCCTCATTCATTTAGGTACCCAGTTATGGATTCATAATAATATGGATTCGTGGATATTTTCTGTTTTGAATCATTATCCAATACAACATCATTTCTTTGATTTCCCAAATTGTTTCAGATTAGGTTATTGGGAGCTCCTTCTGGAGGATCCTGCATTCATTTGACACAACTGCAAAATTTTTCTTTTTGAGTTCTTCCTTACAGTTCTAGAATCCAATTTTTCCAAAGGGCCCTGCTGCCATTTATTGAAGAATGATATTAAAATCAAGACCTGGGCATTGTGTGTGCTTATTGCTACTGGGGCATTACTTTTCCAGGCCTTCTCAGAGGACATAGCTAGGAAATACTTGTGAATATAATAACCCATGTGTATACAAAAATGTGTTGATCCATGTATCTACTATCTTAAACTACACCTGAGTTCATATTGATAACTTCAACTCTAATCTTATAGTACCACATGTTTCATTCTAACCTCTGCCCTTTGTGTATATGTAACTTCCCACTCCAAAAGGGATAAACTTTGTTTCCCCCATCTACCATTCATTTACTTATTTATTCTCAATATATTAGTATAGCAGTTTCAAGATTTTTAACCTGTACTCCCATGGGAAATAACTTTATAAACTAGAATACAGAATGTATGTACACTTTCTTTAGTCTGTATGTAGTCTAGCAGTTTCTATTCATTGCCAAATGTACTTGAGTCATTACCTTTTCCCCCAACTTCTTTAGTGAAGTTATATAAAAAACCAATTTGTTATATATTTGCAATCTTTTGTCATAGTCTGCATTCCATTATGGAATTCTCCAATCTCCTCATTTACTTTTTTTAACTTACATACTTTGAGTTTAATTATTTGTACTTTGAGGTCTATGGATTTTGGAAAATGCATGCTGTTGTATATCTACTACTATAGTAGCATACGTAATAGTTTTGCGACACTAAAATGTTCCCTGTGCATCACTTGTTCAATTCTCTGCCTGAATTTCCACACTCCTGAAAACTGCTGTTTTTTTTTTTCTATAGTCTGTATAGTTAAATCTTTTCTAGAACATCATAAAAATGGAATTATACATTGCATTGCCTCTTCATGCTGGCTTCTTTCACTTAGAAATATGTATTTTGGATACACCTGTGTCTTTTGTGGATTCATAGCTCATTTCTTTTTATTGATATACCACATTTTTTGTTGCTTTTAATCATTCACCTATTGAAGAACCTCTTGGATGCTTCCTGTGAGGGGAATAAATCTGTTATAACATTCTCATACAGGTTTTTGTGTAGACATGGGTTTTTAAGTCAGTTGGGTAAATATTTGTTTTTAGTTTCTTTCTTGTAATGTCTTTATCTGACTTTGGTACTAGAATAATGCTTGCCATGTAAAATGACGGGAAGTTTTCTTTTTTCTGTTTTCTGAAAAAGATTGTATAGAACTGGTATTATGTCTGTCTTAAATGCTTGGTAGAATTCACAAGTGAAACCATCTTGTCTGATGTTTTCTCTTTGGGAATGTTTATGTCTATTGATTCATTTTATTTAATACATATAGGGCTATTCAGGTTATCTATTTCTCCTTAGGTAAGTTTTGAAAGATTGTGTCTTTTAAGTAATTGGTTCATTTCATGAAAATTTTCATATTTGTAGAGAAAAGTTGTTCATAGTATCCTCTTAGTACCATTTTAATGTTCATGAGATGAGTAGCATTACCTCCTGTTTTATTCCTGCCTGCCTAGGGATTTATCAGTTTTATTTTTTTGTTATTGGTTTCTACCTGAGTTCTATTTTGGTCTTGCAGCATATTTTGTATATCTATACTTTTACATCTGTTAAGGTGTGATTAATGGCACTGGATATGGTCTATTTGGTTAATGCTCCATATGAGCTTTAGAAGAATGTGTATTCTACGTTGTTGGATGGAGTATTCTATAAATGTCAACCAGATAAAGTTGATTGATAATACTATTTAGATCATCTCTATTCTTATCCTTAGCCTACATGATCAATCAATTACTGACAGGATGTTAAAGATTAACTGTAATACTGGATTTGTCTATTTCTCCTTTTAGTTCCATCGGTTTTGCTTCATGTATTTTGCACTCTGCTGTTAGGTATATAAACATTTAGTATTGTTTTGACTTTTTCAATAATTGACCTTTTAAAAAATTATGTAATGTCCTACTTTATCCCTAATATTTCTCATTCTGAATTAAGTCTCCTTTATCTGAAATTGATATAGTTATTCCAGCTCTTTTTCACTATCCCTTCATTTTACCCTATTTGAGTCTTTATATTTTACTTTTTTTTCTTAAGATTTTATTTATTTATTTGACAGAGAGAGAGCAAGAGAGCACAAGCAGAGGGAGCTTCAGAGGGAGAGGGAGAAGCAGGCTCCCCAGGATCATGACCTGAGCCAAAGGCAGATGCTTAACGGACTAAGCTACCCAGGTGCCCCTTTATATTTTACTTTTGAAAGATAATTTCACAGGATTTGAATTTTAGGTTAGCAGGGTTTTTTTTCTTCTGACAATAAACCTGCTATAATTCATGTCCTTATTCTTCTATTTGTAAGATAACCTCTCCACTGGCTTCCTTTAAGATTTTCAATTTGTCTTTTGTTTACTGCGGTTTATTTATTATTTACCTGTGTGTGTGTGTGTCCTAAGTCCACTTTGTATTTTCTGAGCTTTCTGGATCTGTGATTTGGAGTCATTAATTTTAAGCAGAATATTATTGACCCCAGGACATTTTTCTCAAGCAGTCTTACAGTCCTGGGTTTTACTGATGTGTTTATATTGATATATTTAAGTTTTACCACTTCTGTGGTTTTTTAAATTATGTTATATTAATTACCATACATTACATCATTAGTTTTTGATGTAGTGTTCCATGATTCATTGTTTGCGTATAACACCCAGTGTTCCATGCAGTACGTGCCCTCTTTAATACCCACCACCAGGCTAACCCATCCCCCCACTCCCCTCCCCTCTAGAACCCTCAGTTTGTTTCTCAGAATCCATAGTCTCTCATGGTTCATCTCCCCCTCCGATTCCCCCCCTTATTTTTCCCTTCCTGCTATCTTCTTCTTTTTTTTTTTTTTTAACATATAATGTATTATTTGTTTCAGAGGTACAGGTCTGCAATTCAACAGTCCTACACAATTCACAGCGCTCACCACAGCACATACCCTCCCCAATGTCCACCACCCAGCCACCCCATCCCTCCCACCCCCACCACTCCAGCAACCCTCAGTTTGTTTCCTGAGATTAAGAATTCTGTGTTTTTTTACATTTTGATTTTTTCTTCATATTTCTCCCTCCTTTTCTGCCATTATTTTCATTTTTTCTTTGAGTTTCAGTTTTGGAAGTTTTTACTGACTGCAAGTTCACTAATTCATATCTAGCTTTTTATTTTGATTCTTATAGTTTTCATCTCTCTGCTAACATTATCCATTTTATATTGCATATGTTCTACTTTTTCCATTACAGCCCTTACCATATTATTCATGATTATTTTGAATTCTTTGTTATAATTCCAACATGTGTGTCATATCTGAATCTGGTTCTGATGCTTGTTGTATGTCTTTAGATTTGTGTATGTATGTGTTCATGTGTATGTGTATTTTCTTGAAAATCAGAAAGGGTATATTGGGAAATAGATATGGAAGTAAATAGGCCTCCAATGAGCTGATTTATATCCATCTGGATATGAGCTGGACTCTGTTTAATGTTTATTGTAATTATAGGTACAAGAGGCTTCAACTTGCTTTAGCATCCTTGTTTTTGTTCTCCTTCTTGGCTTTCTTGCTTTCCTTTATACTGTTGTTCAAAGAAATTCCGTGTCTTGCAGCTCTGTCAACTGTAATCCATTGTTATAATACTGGAGGCTTATTGGTGTGGTGGTGGTGATTTCTATATTCTTCTGATTCTTTGTTAGTGGGTTAGTGGGGTTGTGGCTTAGAGGTGTGTTTTTTACAAGTATTTTTCTCCCTCCGCCAGAATAAATTTTATCCCCTCCTAGCCTCTAGTTCTTTTTCTGGCTGCAGTAATCTCAATCCATTTTCTTGAAGCCTGGTCCTCTGTTGACTATTTGTTTTCCATAGGTAATACAAGACTAGAGCAGCCAGAAGTAGGGCAGAATTCCTTTCTGCAGCTAAGGAAATGTTTCACAGTTGTCCCCTGGTAAATTTCTTGCCATAGAGATTAAGTCTTTGTTAGAAGAGTCTAGGGTTTTGCCATAGGGCCAGGGCCAAGAGGGGACCTTTTTCAGATCTTTACCAGGAGAACCTCCTTAAGTTCCTGAAGGGAGAGTGTGGAGGCCTGCCAATGACTGTAGCCTTTCTGGAAGTTTCTCACTGTCATGCTATTCTGCACTCAGCTTCCAGTAATTCAACATTAGCATTTAAGTGTTCTACCACTTTATGGCTGCCAGTGACTTCTGGTCCTGGTAAGCAATTCTTAGAAGCTGTATATTTGTAGATTCCCTAGTCTCTCCAAATTTCAGAATGGCGGTTTGTCCTGCTATCTCAGTTCTCTGATGGGTCCAAGAAAAGGTTTTGATTTTCAGTTTGTATGGCATTTTTTTTTGATGTAGGAGAGGAGTGAGGAGTTCTATGCTCTTCATATGTTGAAGCTAAAACTGAAATTCCTCATGCATTCATTTTGGGGAGAAGACATATATGTATATGAGCTGACAATATCTTTGTCACTGAAGAACTGTAACCTGGCTTTTATGAATCACTGGAGAAGGTATTACAACAAGGGGGATGAGCAAATAGAACAGTGAAAGCCTCAAGGGTGATCATGATCCAGGCACTGAGCCTAGTCAGCCGGATATAGTAATGCTATGGAAGGCTTAGAAATCAGAAAGCAGAGCTGTCTGTTCTCAGCAGTCCAGAAGGAAATACTGAAAAACCTCAATGAGAAGAAGTAGAGTGTAGAAGCTAAAAATTCAGGTTAACACTCAACAACAATTTTTTAAAAGTTGAAAAAAATATTCAAGTTTAAATTGCTCCATCTCTGAAAAATTTCCCTTAAATAGATACCATAAAAATATACCATTTGGAGGCAGGTCAGTGTGGATTTTTTTTCATTTCATAGAATAATGCATAATGCTAAAGATAACAACGTTTTGTTTATTAAAAGTATTAACTTTATGGTGTATATTTAACATACAAACCTCTAGAAGTTTCTAAGTTTATTTGTAGCAGATTTAAATTAAATATCAAAATGAGTTAATGCAAGAGTGTTGAATCTCACATAGTTAAAGGCTTCACATGTTAACACCTTTAGGTCTTTAAATTTGCTTGTGTAAGAGACTTGTTATAGTTCTATAAATTGCCCAATTATCTTCATTAAAAATACAAGATATTTGAAACCATAGTTCACTTACATTCTGCTTATCTAATTCTTTCACCAGATTTCTTCTGGTTTAAATTGCTCTAAGCTAAATAGTCACTAATATTGAACTGAAAGCAGTGTTATTGAAGCAAGTCAGTTTTAATAAATCTGGAAGAGTGTACTTTGACAATCCTTTTGAAACTTGTTTGATTTTCAAACAAAGGAAACAATTTTAAATGACTGGGAAATAATTAAAAAATGGCCAAATTTAATAAGAAAGTATGACTAGAAATATAGGTAGATATATATTGTATATTCCAACAGAATGTAAAAGAACAAAAATGCCTAATCAAGATTAATCTGATAAAAAGAATATCAGATTTTAAAAGTATTTTAGGACTCTCTTTTGAATCCCATTTCTACCCGGTAATTTCATAGAATCACACAAAGTTTTGTAGAGAAAATAGTTTGATGGTGACATATGTTTTGTATCTGCCCTCCACCAATCTTTTGTTATAGGCAAATTGCTTTTGCATTATTCCCTAATCAAAGTCTATCATAGCAATCTTAATTGAAGTACCTCCTACCTTATTTTATTCAGGTCTAAATCTCACCATTCCATTGAGATCAACAGAATTGCGTTTTTTCTATAAAATCCTGCAATGGTCTTACAGTAGCTATTGCTTACTCCTTTCAACTATATAACCCACATAATATGCTACATTTAAATGATATCTTGTTTGCATACTTATTGTATGCCCCTCAAGTAAGAGTCCTTCAAAGATTAAGATTTACTGTATTTCTAGAGCTCATATATACCTCTCTGTATACACTCAATGAAGACTTGCTACTACTGGAAATTCAGTTGTCATCAAAGAAAGGGCAATTTATTTTTTTGTTTTGTTTTTATTAAACTGTCTTCCTTTGGATTATGGCAGTCATAATTTTAGAGCTCATTTTTATAGAGATATAAAATAAATGAGCTCAACCATGGAGCTTCCAATAAGGAAGAAACAGAAACTTTTAGATGAGAGAAACAACCACAGGAAACAGAACAATTTATCCAGCTGTGAATGCAAATAAACTGTATTTGCCACTCCTTTGATTTCCATTCTACTCCTGATTTTAGTTTCACATTAACATTATTGTGATAAGTTTTTACCTATTCTTTCTTTTACACATATCCAGAAATAAAGTCTTAGGAATTACAGTAACAGTTAAGAATTAATATAATTAATATAATCATCCTCTAATAAAAATAACAAAATAAATGATCTTCAATTTTTGTTTTGTTTTGAATTAAGCCCTAGCTTCTTCCTCCTTTCATCAGGATTTATATCATCTTCTTTTACTAGTTCTTATCATTTGAGAAATCAGGAAAATATTTTCAAATCAATCAAAGAAGATGGGAGAGAAAGCTTTTCTCAGAATTTTGTATAGGGTTTTCAATGAATGTGCATATATCATTTCTTTATCCACAGGGAAAAATTATACAGCAGTGAGATCATTCCATTATTATCACCCTAAGTTTTTAGAATAAACCTGAGAGTTCTGAATTTATGAAAGAGCATTTTATTCATGAGCCTCAAAAACCCTAAGTCTATATGTAAAGTGGAAAGTAACCTGAATAAACAGAAAAAGTTGAACTCTCACCCAGCCTGTCCAATCTACTGTTCACATATTGGAATGTGTTTTCATTGGACATTGATTACTATTATTGTGGGGCTAGTTTGGATCAAATCTCACTTCCCACAAACCATTTCCTATCAGAGTTAATGGGTTTGCAGCTCATTTATAATGATCATATTGGCAGGGATTTAGCTGATGTTTTCAAATACTCAATAGGAGAGGTTTTTCCACTCTCCTGAGTGCTTCTCAGCTGCAGGTAAAGAATGTTACAGCTGGATGAGAGAGAGCTAATTAGAGCCAATTATAGCCTGAGTGACCAGCAGTGGCATTAAAATGTCTGGCAGAATCTACCTTGTCCTTACAACACAGAGGTTTTTGAGTCTCTACAAATACCTGTCTTGGAACATTAAACATTTTAGAGAATTGCAGGTAATAAGCACTTAAATTTAATAATCAAAAGAGGCATTGCCAAATGAATCCTGAAAGTAGGACTTCACTAGACATGATTTTACACTGACTGCCAAAGGCATCTCAAAATTAATAGTATATTTCAGATACTTAATGAGAAGCATCAAGGTTCTACAACCAATTTGGACTTAATAAATCTGGTGACCTGAATTTAATTCAACTTATATACTCATATTTTCTCATATGAAGTACATTGACTCAGCATTTTGGAAGAGCTATTACCAGACTATCTTCATTTTTATTATTTTATTTTATTTACTCACTTTGTCCAATAAAAGACAGTGAGTGAATGTGTCCACCATCTCCTTTCCTACCTACTCTATTCATAAGGTTGTAGGATCTCATCTGGCCCTTACAACATAAGGAAGAATTAGTATAGGCAGAAACAGAGGGATAGAATTATTCTATCTTTGCTATTCTTTGTAGCTTTTGTTTGACAAACAAAATGGTATGATTGAGGAACAGAGAGAAACAATATTTAGCACTAAATCTCAAAGTTTAGAAGAGATATTAAAGAAGCATATATCATTTTCAAAATGCAATTGTAAAAATTTATAATTTTTATCTAATCTACCTATCTCTTCAATATCTGTCCATTTATCATGAATATATTTATCTGAGAAAGTATAGTACCATGTTCTAAAACATCCAGATGTTCCAAACAATACTTAGAAGTAAACATAATGAGTTATTTTTTGAAATATTTTTAAAAGGGTAAAAAATTGAAAATATGATAAATGGCAAATATATAAAACATTTTATTTATATGCTTTATGCTTGAAAGGTAAATGTTAGATGTACAAAATTATATGAGAAATTTCTACTGCTTAATCAGTTTTTAATTTAATACACAAAACCTACATTTATTACAATTGTGTATATTTATAATGCACCATTTTCTGAAATTCACAGCTACAGTATGTAGCCATAATTTATAAGGGAGTAATCAATAATTTCTGATAGGTTGAACACAACAAAATCAATTAACATCTATATAAAAACAAAAATTGTTTTTCTGGTATGCATTTCTAAGCAGCTCTAAAAACTACATGATGAAAATGCATTTCATGGAATGGTTTGTCCTTACTCCAATTCCAGTTATGACCCTGAGAGATGATTAGTAAATTCGACTTTTTAATTAGCATTTTGCATAATTCACTGAAATTATAATGCACTCATGCATTTGATTGTCAAGGTACAGATGTGCTAATATGAAGCTATAATTTTTTCATCTAAATAACTCTTAGTAAAACCTCTAATTTCTTACAATTCTATTGTTTAGGACCTATTACTATTCATTTTAAAAAATGAGTTCAGAAGTGGATTTTGAAGTCCGTTTGCATTGTTATTGTGGATTAAGATAGTAGGAACCAAAGGAAGCTCACATTATTTAAAAGGTTGTTTTTTCTATTTTATTGAAAACCACTTGATCACAGTTAAAATAACTTTTGAATGTAAAAAGTGGCTTTCTATTTCAAATCACTACTAAATTATAGCCAAATAGGAATTATAAAATAAAAAAATAAAGGGAAGGTTGGTTTTTGTGTTTCATGGACACAAGTAGCACTGAGCAAAAATCAGAGTTTTCACAAGACATTTAGGTGACAGCAGTACTAAACCAAAAATACGGACATGTTTTTGATTATTTGGTTTCCTATAATGATACCTTGCACTTGAAAAAATATGAAAAACAATCTATTGATATATCTGTTAAGCATATTCCTAAGCTTTCCCCAAAGATACATCTGTTTATATTGAAGTTTAGTATTTGTTTCTTATAAATAGCAAACTCCTATCAATTGGGCATCTCAGCTTCAACTCTGAATTAAATGAAAAAAACAGTAAAATATGGAATGTGCTTGTTCAAGGGAAGTGGCAGGGTGTACCATGTTTTTATTTAAAAACTCACTATGACTTTGTTTTTCTTTCTGTACACCAGAGGGACTGTTAGAATGAAATAAATGTTTCCAAATGAGATGGGAGAACTTGCAAGCTAGGATTTCTGGCCATTGGTCCTATTTACAATTGAGGTAAACTGCCAGGAATCGAGCACCCACACACGTGGATAGTTGCTATGTACTTCGCCAACATAGATTTTTGTGCTCTTGGTGCTGAGAACATTGGCCAGTAAAATTGTTATTATTGCAAACATGTGTGGCAATGGTGAATGAGATTTCTAGGGAATGCTGTGGTAGAATGAATATTAGTATTTGGAACAAATGCTTCCTTAGGACATAATATAAAAAGCACTTCCTATATTTCTGAATTCTGCTGTACAGAATTCATATCACATGGATAATGGTATGAAAAGACCTCTGTGTTACTCCTGGTATAGTCTACATGGGTCCCTAGTAGGTAATCCCTCACAGCAATTTTATAGCATCTGGCTCTAGATGCTCATAAAACAAAGTGAGGCATTGCGTTTGTGGCAATGCTGACGAGCTGAGATTGGCTCATGTTGAGTTCCCCTGTTGTACTTCTAGGTAGCATTATATTGTGTCTCATGATTCTTTCATGCTAAGATATTATATTTTTTGTCATTTACTTACAAACAGTTTTATAAAAAATTGAAATCAGAGATGAGTTTGGTAACTTGAAATTTGTGAGGATGAAGGTTGCCAGAAATATGACGGTCATGAATCCTTAACAATAAAAATGATGAAGTAATTCATATTACTTGCAAATAAGAAAGGAGTTCATAAAAAAAAGAGTTGATAAAGTATGTTCCACTGAGGCCTCAAGTGTCAACTTACAATGCTAAATTGTTTGTTACATGGGCTTCTGAACTGAATTTTTTGTATAATCTTCATGCACATACTGCTTTTACCTTCATTCAATGATTTTTATTTTTAATAACAATATGAAGGTCATGAATCCTTAACAATAAAAATGGTGAACTCTTGGAATTCCAAATATTTTTAAAGGAAAGTTTCCTGGATACCATTCAAATGAAAGCATAAAGCTAACCATTTATAAAGCCATTTAGAAATTAAGCCCAACTTTATGGGACCTCATAGTAATCTTTTTCTAATATTAATGTTCCCAGAAAGCTTTCAGTTGGGAAGGATGTGATTTGATTTTAAAGACAAGCTGGCAAAAAGGACAGTGAAGAGAAAGTAAAACACACTTGTAGTATATTGTATTATTGTATGTAAATCATACTCATAGATATTTCCTTGTTTGGTAACATTATCCATGTTCTCCAACTTTAGCATTAACCTAAAGTGTTTAAATCATTTTGGTTGCTTTACTGTAATATTCCTGAAGAAAACTGAACTTTTTATAGATAAAACCACACTAATTTAAACATAGTTATCAGAGGAAGGCATAGGTATCCATTAGATTTCACTGTGGCTGTATGGCAAGCCGGGGTGTGAAAAAGTGAATTATGTAGCAGAATCTCAGCTGTGATACTTATGTGATGACATGCAAAGCAAAGCCACATTCAGATTGACTAGTGTGCACCATACATGAATTATGAAGCTAATTTTATCAGTCCTGTTCTTAAATTCACTTTCAGATTTTTTTTTCAATTAAAGGATAAGTCAATACCTTAATGTGATTCACTTTTGCACCTTGTTTTTCTTTTCCTCTTCTTTTTTTTTTTTTTTTTTTTTTTTAGTTTTGTAAGAACCCACCAAACTGTCTTCCAAAGTGGCTGTACTGTTTTGCATTCCCACCCGCAGTGAATGAGAGTTCCTGTGGCTCCACATCCTTGCCAGCATTTGATGTTGTCAGTGTTTTGGATTTTGTTCATTTTAATAGGTGTATCGTGGTATCTAATTGTTTTAGTTCACACTTTCCTAATGACATATGATAAGCATATTTTTATGTGCTTATTTGCCATCTGTATATCTTCTTGGTAAGATGTCTGTTTAGGTCTTTTGCTTGGTTTTTTTTTTCCTATTTATTTGAGAGAGAGAGAGAACCCAAGCAGCGGGAGGGGCAGGAAGAGAGAGAGAAGTAGGCTGAGTAGGGAGCCCAACTCCACACTTGATCCCAGGACCCTGAAATCATGACCTGAGCCAAAGGCAGTTGCTTAACCTACTGAGCCACCCAGGAGCCCCGGCTTATTTTTTATTGCAGTTGTTTGTTTTCTTGTTGAGTTTTAAGAGTTCTTTGAATATTTTAGATAACAATTCTTTATCATATCTGTTTTTTGCAAATGTTTTCTCCCAGTCTGCACCTTCTCATTTTTATGACTGGGTCTTTTGCAGAGCAGCAGTTTTTCATTTTAAATGAAGTCAGCTTATCAATTCTTTCTATCATTGATCCTGCCTTTGTTATTGTATCTAAAAAGTTATCACCATATCTAAAGTGATCTAGATTTTATCTTATATCATCTTGTAGGAGTTTTATAGTTTTGCATTTTACATTTAGGTCTATCATTCTTTTGAGTTAATTTTTGTGAAAAGTGTAAGGTCTGTGTCTAGATTTTTTTTTTGCGTATGGATATTGTTTTCCAGCACCATCCATACAAAGACTACATTTTCTCCATTATACTACTTTTCTTCTTTGTTGAAAATCACTTGCTATGGGGATTGACTGCATTTGACATTTTTGATTCCTGGTATGTAATAAAGAATATCTTTTTTAAAACATTATATTTTTCGGGCGCCTGGGTGGCTCAGTCAGTTAAGCATCTGCCTTCGGCTCAGGTCATGATTCCAGGGACCTGGGATCCAGCCCGGCATCGGGCTCCCTGCTCCGCGGAAAGCCTGCTTCTCCCTCTCCCACTACCCCTGCTTGTGTTACCTCTCTCGCTGTGTCTCTCTCTGTCAAATAAATAAATAAAATCTTTTAAAAAAATTATATTTTTGTCAATGGTATATAAATACAGTTTATTTTTTATTAACTTTAGCCTGTGACTTTGTCAAACTCATTTGCATTCTGATAGTTTTGCATGATTTGAGGTTATTTTAGATAATCATGTCATGTGTAAATAGTGCCACTTTCTTTCTTTTCAAAACTTATTCTGTATATATATTTTCCTTACCATATTGCTCTAAAACTTCCCCTATATTCTTGAATAAACATTGTGGCAATAGAGATACTTCTCTTAATCTAGATAAGAAAAATCATGTTAGAATTCATCTTTAAGTACAATGCTTATTGTATGTTAATATCATTAGGGAAGATGATGATGATGATGATTATAAAGCAGTTACTTTATAGTCACAGATTGCTAAGTGTTTCTAACATGAATGGGTATTTCATCAAATACTTTTGATCTCTCACATTGAGATAATTTTTTTCCTTTTATCTTTAAATGTGATGAATGATACTGATTAATTTCTAAATATTTAACTATCTTTGCAATCATAAAATAAGCCCAATTGTTTATGACATATAAGTAGTTTTATATATCCCTGGATACTATTAGATAACTTCAAAAACTTTTTGCACTATTCTTTTTGTTCTTGTTTTTGTTTTTGTTTTTTTGCGCTATTCTTATGAGAATGATTACCCTGTAATATTCCTTTCTTTTAATATCCTTGACAAGTTTGGGGCCAAGTTTATGCTTGTCTGATATAAAAAAGAGTTAAGGTCTCCCTCATTTTCTGTTTGCTGAAAGAGTTTGTGTAAGGTTGAACCTTTTTTTTTTTTTTTTTTTTAATAAATACTTGTGAGTATTTAACAGCAAGACCATCTGGTCCAGGAGATTTCTTTGAAGGGAAGATATTTAATCTTAGATTTATTTTCTTTTAAGTCATATTACTGTTATTTTATACTTCTCCCAGCTTTATTTAAGTTTCTTCCCAAAGTATTTCTGCATTTTAGCTAAACTGTCATTTTTATTGATAAAAATCTCTAACATAATTAATATCTCTACTATTCTAATATCTGAAACATTTACATTGATATCATAATTTTGCAACTGATATTAATAATGTTTTCTCATATTTCTTTTTGATCTGCCTACCTATTTATGAATTTTAATTGCTTTCCTCCAAGACCCAGCATTGGTGTTGTTCATTTTCTAGTTTGTTTTCCATTTAATTGACTTTTGCTATTATGTCTATTATTTTCTTTCAATTATTTCCTTCGCATAAGATGTGATTTTCTTTTTTCCAGTTTCTACGTTATAATAAAGGAATTTTGATTTTACATCTTTTGTGAAGAGCCAATGTGACTTTTTCTTTGTCCTATGTGCTACTCATAGACATTTTCACTTCTTGTTCTCTTTTTGTCTTTTCCTAGCTTAATCCCAATGTTAGAAACACTTTGTATGATTACACTTATATAAAAAAATTTGGGAATTTTCTATGTTCATCTGAAAATGTGTATTCTTTTATACACATTTGCATAGGGTACAATACTCTATACAGCAGTTACATCATTTGCTAATCATGTATTTAAATTCTCATGTATTTAAATTATTAGCGGGGTGCCTGGGTGGCTCAGTTGGTTAAGTGTCTGCCTTTGGCTCTGGTCATGATCCTGGGGTCCTGGGATTGAGCCCCACATCAGGCTCCCTGCTCAGTGGGGAGCCTGCTTCTTCCTCTCCTGCTCCTTCCTCCTAATTGTGCTCTCTTTTTCTGTGTCAAATAAATAAAATCTTTAAAAAAATAAATTATTAGCAATTTGGGAAAGTTTGTTAAAGTCTCACATTACAAATATGAACTCTTCAAATCTACCTTTAGCCAATATAGCTCTGTATATTGTGAAATAAGATTATTTGACAGAGATTTAGATCTTCCTATTTAATTGACACCTTAATCATGATCTGTTTTTTATCTATAATATTTATAGCTTTAAAGTGTCTGAGTTAGTATAACCAAATCACCTTCCTTTTGTTTATTGTTTGCATAGTATAGCTTCTCTTTCCTTACATGCTTTATTTGGGATTAGTTATTTTGTTTCCTATTAAAAATATTACCATATATTAGCCTGTTATACATTTACCTTTATAAAGCTTGTTCCCTTAGAATTAAAACTAGCATTCCTGATTAATTACAGTCTTATACAAAGAATTACTTTTACCACTTCCTCGGTAATGCTGGAGTAGTTCATTTTTCTACTTCCATAGTAGTGGTAGAACCTAAGAAATACTTTAGGACTATGTATTTCTTTCATCTTTGCCTTTTATTGTTATATTGCTTAATTCTATATGTATTTCAAAGCCCCAAATATTTTAATTATTTTGACTGTATAATTTCAATTTAACTATCTTAAAAATGCTAATTCTTTCTTTTGCCTGCTCAAATCTGCTGTTGACACACTTTAAAGAATCATGTTAGCTATTATAACTTTTCAAATTGAGACTTTCTTTTTAAAAAAATAATATCTCTCTTATTGATATTTTATTTGGTGAAAAAACATTCTTATGCTTTTCCTTAACTCTTTAGACACAGTTTCCTATATTTCCTTATATATATTTTAAATAGCTGATTTAAAATCTTTGTCAACAAAGTCTAACGTCTAAGCTTCCTCAGGGACATTCCCTACTGCATGTTTTATGTTTTCCTGGGTATGAGCCACGCTTTCTTGTTTCTTTATGTGTTTTATAATCTTTTGTTGGTAACTGTTTATTTTAAATAATGTGGCATGTCTAAAAATCAGAATTGTCCCTTTCCATAGCATTTGTTACTGTTTCTCTTGGTGGTTGGTTTTTGTTTAGTGACTTCTCTGAACTAATTCTGCAAAGCTGTAGTCTTTGACATTTGTGGCCCTAAAGTCTCTGCTTAGTTACCTGACTATTCAGCTAGTAAGTAGAGATAGATCTGAAAACAAGTCTCCCAGTCTTTTCCAAGGAGTTTACTGGGTATTTGGGGCTATACCTTTAACACTCTGCCAGGCTCTTTACAACTCTGCCTTAGTCTTCACTTCCTGCCTGGGCAGACTCAAAGTTAGAGGCATGAGTTTAGTGCCTTCTTTGGGTCTTTCCCAAGTATGTACACAACCCTCCAAGTATGTACACAACCCTGCCCTATTCTTATTCCCAAGAATATGTTAGAACTTTTCAAAGGTTCCTATGAAACTCTCATTCTCCAGCTTCCTTTCTTAGGCTTTTTGATTAGCTTATTCTTTGCTGTGATTATTAACTGCCTCAGGCAATGTTAAACAATTGTCTTTGATTATTTATGACAAATGCCCCTGGGGACAATTCTATTTACTCTGGGAGAGCCTGAGTGAGGTCCAATAAGACCAAGTTTCCCAATAGGGTCTTTCAGGGAACAATTACACATATTAAGGATGACAAATCCCTTGGAATATGATTTTAAAGGATTTCCAATCATTTTTTCTCCCACCACTGGCTAAAAGGTGTTTGTGTTCACTATGATTGCCTGGCTGCTGGTTTTCAAGTCTACAATGAAGCTAGAGAGGAGGAGATGGCTATAGAGTAAGATACCATGACACTCATTGTACTTACCGATATTAAGTCATTGTTCTTGAATACATGCTTCCCAGATTGCTGCAAGCCTTCAATTAATTTCCACGATTCTGAAAAAGTTGATTTTGACACTTTTTGCAAGTATTCTCATTGCTTCTAATGAGATTATTTTTTGAGGTACTTCCTCTGCCATTTTTGTTGGCATTCCTACAAAATTTTATTTTTTTAAATATTGAACATGATTTAGTCAAGGTAAAATCTCAAATCAGTGAGAAAGCCATTAACGTAATCTTCTCTCTGCTAAGTGTTCTGGGTGTTAGGCCATACTGTGTGCTGACTTTTTTTGACTTTTGATTGTTGTTTTCAAATTTCCCTAGGGTATTTAATAATAGTTCATATTAACAAGATAGCCAGCTTCACATTCTGTGCCCTATCACATATTCCAACTAGTTGTTTTTTTTTTTTTTAAACTGTAGTAAGAACATTCAACATGAGGTCTACACTTTCTACAAAATTTTTTAGTGTACACTACATTATTCGGAACTATTGGCACAATGTTGTACAGCAGACCTCTAGAACTTACTGATCTTGCATAACTAAAACCTTATACCTATTGAACAATATCTTCTCACTTCCACCTCTCCCCAGACACTGACAACCACCATTCTGTTCTCTGCTTCTATGACTTTGACTATTTTAGATATCTCATATAAGTGAAATCATACAGGTTGGTTTTTTAATGTTAAAGTAGCTTCATATTGCTGAGATAAATTTTAGTTTGTCAGGATATACTATGATTTTTATATATTGCTGGATTTAATATGGTAAAATTTTCTCAAGGATTTTAACAACTGTTTTCATAAGGAATATTGGTATGTACTTTTCTATCTTAGTAATGTCTTTGGTTTTGGTATTGGTGTTATACTGGCTTTATAGAATGACCTGGTAAATATCCCCTTACATTTAATATCCAAAAGGGGATTTTGTTGAAGAATTGTTACTATCTTCCTTAAATTCTTGGTTGAATTCACCTGTGAAACCATCTGGACTTTGAGCTTTCTTTCTGGAAAACTTTTAAGCTATTGCATTTTTTAAAATACAAGAGACCTATTCAGGTTATCTATTTCTTCTATATCACATATAATATAAAGACCTTAAATAATGTATTTCCACATCTTTCCTTCCAGCTTTTATTCTATCATTGTCATATATTTTATTTGTACATATATATAAACCACATACTACATTGTTATTGTTGAATACTTAATTGTCTTTTAAAGAGATTTATGTAATACTAAATATATCTTATGAATAAGTTACAAGAATGCACAGCATAGAGAATATAGTCAATGGTATTGTAATAGCGTTGTATGGTAACAGATGATAGCTACACATGTGGTGAACATAGTATAACTTATAGAAATATTGAAGATAAAGAACAGTTCCACCACTACAAGGATACTTTATGTTGCTCATTTGTAACTACATCCTCCCCTTTTCCATCTGCCAACATTGCTAATGCTTTACAACCACTAATTTGTTCTTTATATCCATAACGTTGTTTTTTCAAAGATGTTGTATTAATGGATCATACAGTATGTAACATTTTAGCTGCCCTTTGGCAGTTCCCAATTGGAGACTTCAGGAGTTCCCTGTCCACATTATATGGGAGGCAATAGGAAACCCAGGGACTGACCCCTCCGTTTCTCTAAAGTCTTAAGGTTCCTATATAATCCACCTTCTTTGCACCTTTTAAAGTCTTTTCTGTGCTTTGTTGTCATATTATGTCTAGATTGTTTTAGCTGTAAAGAGGAGGACCTGGGGGGGGAAATGGGACTGTTCCATATTTGCCAAAATACAATATCTCCTTTATAATTTCTAAAAATTATAAAGAGAGATTTAATGTTCATGAGGTAATCACATCCAAGTTGATTTGCTTCCCCTGAATATCAAATACTCACTTCCATTATTAGATTACTTTGTAAATCATATAACTATCTTTCAATCTTGAATCATAGAATTTAAAAGACATAAAATGTTAGTTTTATTTTCTGTAAATCACTCTTCATTTTCTAAGTGGTCATTTATTTGCATTTCTTTGTTATCCAAGAAAAACTACTACCTTTTTTTATTAAATCAACAAGAGACATATTTTATTATTAATCATAATTCTCTTTATGTAGAAATTTACAGCTTATAAGATTTTTCATGTATTTTGATAATAGAATTCTAACACTTTAACATACATATATATTTGTCTCCCTTCATATTAATGGTAACTTTGATTTGTCCTCATATTTTCATTGCCATAGAATGAGACAAACTCATTTGGTTTTCATAACTTTCTAGCAGTAAGGAATGGGATATGTTTTCCAGAATTCAAATGAGGCAACAGTTCAGGATCTGGAGTAAACTATCAGTTAGCAAGAATGAGTAATCAAAATACCACAGGATAGATATAATTCCAGGGAAAGTTCCTGGCCCAACTTTTGCCTTACCATGCACCTTCCAAATTTGAGCAGGTTGGACTACCTCTACGAGTCTGTTTTATTGTGTCTGGTATTAGTATTATGACTGAAAAAAAAAAAAAAAAGTGAGGGTGCATGTGTCAATTGAAATTAGTTTCTGTGGCTTTTTTTTTTTTCTATCAAGAAGGAGAAAGTCCTCAGAAAAGTAGTCAACAGATGGCTGTATCTACAAGTTTGTTTGTTTTTCTGTCAACAGTCAAAATGACATGGCTAGAGTGCTAACAAGATCAAGGGAAAACATTTCAAATGAAAATAAATGAGTATGTGCCTTGAGAATAGCTAGAACTATTCTATGTTGGGATGGCACTTCATTCATGCCACCCTAAATCTTTAAAGGCAGACTATGAGAAAGCAATTAGGAAATACTGTTTACTATAAATCTTGTTATAATATGTATAATATAAACAATATTGTATATCTTACATATTATATAATATGTGTAATATATAATATACAAGGATATATATTACATGTATATTGTGCATATAATATACAAGTGGATGTATATATTTACAATGTATATAAATGTAATATATAATATTATTTCAAGGAAATCTTGGTTTCCTTTGAGTAGTTTTTCTTCTCTTTTTTCATGAGATAGATTGTATACATTTTATTCTGTTTAGTTTTTTAAGTTAGCTTCATGTACTTTCTCAAGAAACAATAAGCAATTTCCCAATATTGTGAATTTTGTAATATATGGTCAATTAGTCTTATTAAGGATGTAAAACCTTCCTAGTATTGTATTTGTTCTTGTATGTTTTACTTATGTAAAACTTAATCATAGGACTTATATCCTAAAATAAATTAACAAGACTAACAAAAGCTATTGTAGATTATGTAGTATGCTGCTTAGACTCTGCTCCCACCTCCCTCAAGATCTAGCACTCATTCATTTGCTGGTATTGTTGGCAGCTGGACATTCTCAAATTAGACCCTCCGGAATAGCTATCCCTGAATGGAAGAGAGCCATTTTACCCAGGTCTCCCTTACCAGGGGTAGTTCATATAAAATGGCTGGTAAATCAGGTTGTTAAAGCATTGCCTCTGTTTCAATGCAAGCAACTCTGCAATTCTATCTCAGATCCAGAGCTCCCTGTAGGAACCACTGAGAGCTTCCTTTTGACTGCCAAATCTTACATTTTTTGTTCTTCTTCAGATAATGAGATGATCTTGAGAGCACAGCACTGCTGAATACTTCTTACACATGGCTTTACATTTCGGTTGTTTCTCAGTCTTCTCCAGTTCTTTGAATTCTTGATTCTGGCTGGTCTGCCTAGCAAGGTCAAGGCCCAGTTTGGGAGGAAGTGGGATCTCAAAATATGGTGTGGAAATATCTAATTTTTGAATAACTAGATTCTTCTGAACTTTGAGTCTGCAGAAATTGTCTACCCTTCTATTAAGTTAATGCTTCCCACTTAAGTGAAGACATTACAATGTTTCTGCCTTGTAAAACAACATACTCCCACCTTAAAGATCTTCCTTCTTACTTCCGATGATCACCAGAACAATAACTAAGTCACAACACATTTGAGCCAGAAATGGCCTGATCTGCTAAAAGAGCTGTAAGACAGACCTGGTCAATATTTATTAGCTAGAATCAAGATAATATTTATGAAACATGATCTTGTGGTTCTAGGTTAAGGAGATGGGATATAAGATTGGATTATTCTGAGTTGGGATGGCATTTTATCCATGTTACATTATGGATAAGGAAAATGGAGAATATATCGATAAGGGGACACTTCCTGATAAAGCATCTGGATGATGTTCTAGTATGGTTCTTGGAAGCTTAAAGAAAGAGAAGACCCATAATAGATCAGATAAAGGATAGTGCTACCTTGACAGATGTTGTATAAAGTAATGAAGATCTAAAGTAGACATGTTAATATGGTTACATTATGTAATGCTGAAAAACTTTATGAATATATTCTCCAAGAGGGTTTCAAGAACACTCATTTCACAAAGGCATGAGGAATGTCTTGATGAGAGGGGCACCAGGATCACTAAGAAACTGTGTTAGGCATCCTTTGTAGGCCAGGGCTAGAAGGTGCGTAGACTTGCCTTCACTATAGTTGATTAAGCTACACTCAGTACTGTTAAATTGGACTCCTCTCATCCTGGATGGGCAACAATTCATCTTAACTGGAATCAACACATATTCCAAGCATAGGTTTGCATTTCCTTCCCCCAGGTCTTCTATTAACATTACTGTCTAAGGGCTTAGGGTATGTTTGATACTATAGAATATAGTATCAGACCCAAGGTCCCCTTGCATAGGAAAATAAGTGTTGTAATTGCCAAATAACTATTGTATCCCTTGTTTTATTGCATGCTATACTGCCAAGAAAACTACCAGCATGATAGAAACACTTTTTGAAGATGTGTTGAGGAACCAGCTTGGAGATATTAACCCACAAGGATGACCTACTGTTCTTAGAGATGTAGTGTACACACACACACTATTATCATTATGTTGGGTCGGGAACAAAGATGTGGAAATAGGAATGGCTCCACCTACCATCACTTTCAATGATTGTGACATTCTGACACATCTAGCTTTCTATACCTACTCCTCTAGTACCCAGAGTGGGAATATTTTCCTCAGGGCATATAGCTAGAATCCCATTAAACTTTAACTTTAGATATTGTGCAGATATCCTGGATTTATTGTGCTAAGAGACCAGTAGGCAGAGAGGGGATATCACCATCCCTGCAGGGTAACTAACATCCTCAAGTGGAGGTGGAACTGCTTTTAGACAAGAGCAGAGGGAAGAATTTGTTTGATACCTGAGTGATTCACTTAAGCATGTTTTGGTATTCCCTTGCCCAGTTTGGATAGGAAAAAGAAATGGTATGGTGACTAAGGGCTCAAACTTCTTAGAAATGAGAATCTGTATAACCTTAACTGACAGGCCATCCAGATCAGCAGAGGTGCTACCTGAGGATGAATGAAATCTGTATTGAGAAGTAGAGGAGGGAAATAGCGTGGATTAGTTATAGCCTCAACATCAGCCGTAGTGGCATACAGTTTATTCACAAATCTTGTACATACTCCTAATAAAGAGGCCCACTAGAACCTTAGGTTAGCTCTGTCCAGAACTTATGTAACAAAACAGTGTAGATTCAGTGGTATCGGGGTGGAATTCACTGGATTACCCTAAAACTTCTGTCCACACTTGTTTCAAAACTGAAGCACTCATTTCCCTAGCTGCTGGGGGTGTTGCTGGCTGATAGTTGTCAGCCGAAGTTTTCTTTGGAAATTGCTTATGCTTATAGAGAACTGCCTTACTCAGTGTCAAATGTCATCCCCAAGGATGACTCATATCCAATGACTGTTTAATCAGGATATTTGAGGACCTGGTCCTTTTGCTATAATGTGGCATAATTCTGTAGGACTGCCTTTCTTCTAGAATTTCCCAAATGACTGAGGTCACAGTTGTAACTGCATCACAGTTCAAATTCTCTCTTTGCCCACTCCTGCTTCCTTCACTCCCTACCATTTTTGATTCAGAATACTCTTCATTAAACCTCATAACTGCATTTCAAAGTCTTTTTCTGGGAAATTCCACCTGCATGCAGTGGGTTGAAGTATGAACCCCAAAAATATATGTTCAAGTCCTAATATGTGGTAGTTATGAATGTGACATTGTTTAGAAATAGGGTATTTTCAGATGTAATTAGTTAAGATCATACTGGATTACTGGATTAAGGCAAGCTCTAAATTCAATGATGCATCCTTATAAGGAGGGTGATATGCAGAGGAGACACATAAGGAAGAAGGGCAGGGGACAATAGGGAAGGTGACTAGAGTGATACAGCTAACAAGCCAAGGAAGACTTGGGGCCACCAAAAGCTTGAAGAGGCAAGGAAAGTTTCTTCCTCTATCTTTTAAAGAAAACATGTGATAATTTTCTTACTGTAGCCTTAGAAAACTAACATGCTTCAACAAAAGCCAAAGGAAAACAATAGGTATATTTTTTACAGGCATTTTGAAAAACAGGTGGAAGTTAATCAGCTTCGTTAAAAAGTTGGCCCTAAACTCTCAGAAGAGTGAAGAGAGAAATAGTGTCAGACATCAGGGACTTAAGAAAAGTAAGTTTGAGTGAATAATAAAAAAAAAAAAAATGCTGAAGAAGAATCATTGTTACTAACAAGTATTGAAATTAACTGTATCAGACACTGAACTAATCTTTAGGGTTTGAAAGAGGGAACCCAAGTGTGAAGGTTAATTTTATCATGTGTCAATTTGACGGGGCCACAGGATGCCTAGATTGGTTAAACATTATTTCTGAGTATGTCTGAAAAAGAGTAGAATTTGAATTGGCAAACTCAGTAAAGAAGATGGCCCCCCTCAATGTGGGTGGGCATTATTCACTTGATTAGAGACCTGAATATAACAAAAAGGTCAAAGAAACTTGAATTCGCTCTCTGCCTATTTGAGCTGGGACATCAATCTTCCTGCTCTCCGCCCTCCTGATTCTCAGGCTTCAAACCTGTGCTGGAATCTACACCATTGGCTCTCTGACTCTCAGACCTTCGAATTATATCACTGGCCTTCCTGGATCTGCCACTTGCAGAAGATAGATAATGGGACTTCTTAGTCTCCATAATCATGTGAGCCAATACCTTGTAATAAATTCTTACATACAATAAGTCTTTATGTATCTTCTGTTGATTATGTTTCTCTGTAGAACTAATATACTATATACTAGTATACTAAGTTTGACATAAAGAAATTTAAAGCAATATTAAGATATCTCATATACATTCATCCAATCTTTAACATTAATATTTCATTTAAATGTATGAGGATTCTCCTTTGGACAGTAAGTATGTTTAGCTATTGGGCTTTCAATGTCCCTATTTAAGGAAAGATCATGTCATTTTCTTTAGTTTCCAGTGGTAATATTACTCATTGATCTTAAATCAATTTAGAATAGTGTATCATGGATAATGGAGACCAAATTTACAAAAGACTTTTCTTGGAGCACCTCAGTGGCTCAGTAAGTTAAGCATCTGCCTTCAGCTCAGGTCATGATCCTGGGGTCCTGGGAGCAAGTCCTGCATTAGGCTCCTCACTCAGCAGGGAACCTGGTTCTTCCTCTCCCTCTGCTGTTCCCCCTGCTTGTGCTCTCTCATGCTCTCTCTCTCAAATAAATAAATAAAATCTTTAAAAAGAGACTTTTTTCTTTGTTTTGGTATAAGTTATAGTTTTATAATGCACAATTTTTAAGTTAGTTGAAAACTTCAAATCTTTCTAGGCTCATGTTAGAATAGTAGTGTGAGTGACTGCAATACTTTCTCTCCTAAAAAATATACCAAACAGTAGGAGAAAGGAAAAGATGATGTAAAATATGTGATACAATTTTTTTTTTGGCTCTTAAGAACATTTTTTAAATGCAGAAAACTGAGATAGGGAAAAGAAAAAGGATATATAAATATATTTTCAATGATGTTCTGGGAGAATTAAAGCAATTAGAAGTATAGTTCTGTGTGTAATCTTGAAGAAGGAGTGAAGAGAATATAAGAAGTGAGAGTTCAAAAAATTCTGATATGTTTTGATATAAGTTATCATGGGTGGAACCAAAGTGTCTTAGTTCCTTGAGATTCTTTACCAAATAGGTTATAGAGTTAACATCTTTTTTAAACATCAAAAATCTGGTTCTTTACTTTTGGTATATTTGATAAATCAATTTTACTTCTATCACATACTGGTGATGGGGTATTCCATATCAACTGTATTTTAGAGATCACCTCCTCAATAGAGTAGCCCAATAAGGGGCCTTAACAACATTATCTTCATGGAAGGATAATCTAATCTGAATTTATTTTGGATTTATTCAATCCAATTTGAATAGGACTAGAGAGATTATACCTCTCACTGTTCAATCTCTGAGACATTCATGTACATTTATTGTTTGTCGTCTTCAGGACACTGCTTAGAATAGAGCCCTATGTCCTGGACAGTTCTGCAGTCATATCTCACAATCTGTTTCTGAAAAGATAACTTTCACCACCCATGAGATAATTTACCCTTAATATTTGTCTCTCTCAAAAGGGCTATACTTCGAAACAAAAACATCTGTGATTTCGTGCTATCTTTGGGGCTTCTTAACTCAGAGTTTTAGCTTTGTAATTCCAAATCTATCAACAATCCCTACACACTAGCAAACTTTATCTCAGGATATGGGGGATTCTTGGAATTGGTAACAAAAGCAAATGTGTTTATTCTTTCTAACAGTAAGAGATATATTATTTTGCCATACATAGAGATCATTTAGAGATTGGTGCAAAGGAAAGTGAATGGTTGTCTATAAGTAATAGAGATTTGTTGAGGCAGAGAAAAATAATTTGGGTAATTTAACTTTCTTAAAATAGGGCACAAAGTATGGGGTAAGGTAGCCTGAGATGAGAAGTTTTTTTGTTTTTTTTTACAATAATATTTACTTTACTGAGTAGTAAAGATAATATGATTAAAGAAAAGGATCCAGAGTCTTTTTAAAAATTGAGATATAATTGAGATAGAATATTTCATAAAACTATATTATTTTCAGGTATACAACAGAAAGATATGATATTTCTATATGTTATAAATGATAACATAGTAAATCTAGTTAACATTGATTACCATACATACTTATGAAATAATTTTCTTCTTATACTGAGAATATTTAAGATAAACTCTCTTAGCAACTTTGAAATATACAATACGGTATTACTAACTATAGTCACCAAATTGTATATTACCTTCCATGATGTATTTATTTTATGCCTGGAAATTTGTACTTCTTGACCACATTCACCCATTTCACCTACCCCCCACTAATTGCCTCTGGGAACTACCAATCTCTTCTCTGTATCCATGAGCTCAGCTTTCTGTTTTTTGGTTTTTTTTTTTCATTTGTTTTAGATTCCACATAGAAGTGAGATTGCACAATATTTATCTTTGACTTATCTTACTTAGCATAATGTTCTCAAGTTCCATCCATGTGGTCACAACTAGCAAGATTTCCTTCTTTTTATGGCTGAATAATATTGCACCAATGGATATTTCGGTTGTTTTTTAATATCTTGACTATTATAAATAATGCTGCAATAAACACAGGGATGCTATATCTTTTCAAGTTACTGTTTTTATTTTCTTTAGATAAGTACTCAGAAGTAAAATTGCTGAATCATACGGAGTTCTATTTTTAATTCTTTTTGAGGAACCTCCATACTGTTTCCTATAGTGGCTGCAATAATTTACATTCCTACTAACAGTGTACAAGGGTTCCCTTTTCTCTCTATCCTTGCCAACACTTGCTATTTCTTGTCTTTTTGATAATGGCCATTCTAACAGGTATGAAGTGTTATCTTATTTTGTTTTTGATTAGCTTTCCTCTGATTATTAGTGATATAGAGCATCTTTTCATGTACCCATTGGCCATCTGAATATCTTCTTTGGAAAAAATGTCTATTCAGTTATTCTGCCCATTTTTAAATTGAATTGTTTTTCTGCTATTAAGTTGTATGAATTCCTTATATTTTTTGGTTATTAACTACTTATCAGATATATGATTTGCAAACAATTTCTCCCATTTGGTAGGTAACCTTTTTATTTTATTGATGTTTTCCTTTCCTGTGAAGATGCTTTTTAGTTTGATGTAGTACCACTTGTTTATTTTAGTTTTTGTTGCCTTTGCTTTTGCTGTCAAATCAAAAAAATTATCAAGACTGATATAAAGAAGCTTACAGCCTATGTTTTCTTTAGGAGTTTTATGGTTCAGGTCTTGCATTCAATTTCTTTGATCCATTTTGAGTTAATTGTTGTGTATGGTATAAAATAATGGTCCAGTTTCATTAATTTGCATGTAATTGTCCAAGTACCAACAAAATTTATTAAAGAAAATGTCCTTTCCCCATTACAGTTTTTTGGCTCTTTTGTTTTAAATTAACTGTATATGTGGGGTGTTATTTCTGTGATATTTCTTCCATTGATCTATGTGTCTGTTTTTATACCAATACCATACCATTTTGATTGTTATAGGTTTGTAATATACTTTGAAATCAGGAAGTATGATGCCTCTGACTTCATTCTTTTTACAATTGCTTTGGCTGTTCAGAATATTTTTTGATGCCATACAAATTTTAGGATTGTTTTAGTTCTGTGAAAAATGCTCTTAGAATTTTGATAGGATAACATTAAATATGTAGATTGTTTTGGGTAATATGGACATTTTAACAATATTAATTCTCTCAATCCATGAGCACAGAATACATTTTTATTCTTTTGTGTCTTTTGCAATTTCTTTCACTAATAGTATTACTATAATAATATTACTAATAGTATTACTAATAGTATTCAGAGTATAAATCTTTTACCTCCTTGGTTACATTTGTTCCTATTTTATTCTTTTTGATTTTTTAAATTTCTCTTTCTGCTACTTCATTATTGGTGAATAGAAACACATCAAATTTCTGTATTTTGATATTGTATCCTCCGACTTTACTGAAAGTGTTGATTAGTTCTAATGGTTTTTAGTGCAGTCTTTAGAATTTTTTATATATAATGTTATCTGCAAATAGTGGCAGTTTTACTAATTTAGATGCCTTTTATTTCTTTGAATAACCAATTGTGTTGGCTAGGACTTCCAATATTATATTGAATGAAAGTGGCAATAGTTGGCATCCTTCTCTTGTCCTGATTGTAGAGGAAAAGATTTCAGCTTTTCCAGGTGAATATGATCTTAGCTGTGGGCTTGTCATATATGGCCTTCAATATGTTGAAATACATTTCCTCTAAACCCTCTTTATTACAAGTTTTTATCAAAAGTGAATATTGAATTTTATCACATAATTTGTCTGCATTAATTAAGGTGATGATATGATTTTTATCCTTCATTTTTTTTTTATTTTTTATTTTTTTTATTTATTTGCGAGAGAGAGAATGAGAGAGAGCACGAGAGGGAGCAGGGTCAGAGAGAGAAGCAGACTCCCTGCTGAGCAGGGAGCCCGATGTGTGGGACTCGATCCCAGGACTCCAGGATCATGACCTAAGCCGAAGGCAGTCGCTTAACCAACTGAGCCACCCAGGCGCCCCTATCCTTCATTTTTAATGTGGTGTTTGACATGGATTAATTTTTGATTGTTAAACTATCCTTGCATCCTGGAAAATTTCCATTTGATCATGATGTATGACCTTTTTAATGTATTGTTGAATTGAATTTGCTGATAATTTGTTGAGGATTTTTTTTTAATCAGGGATACTTACTTGTAATTTCCTTGTGGCGTATTTGTCTGATTTTGGTATCAGGGAAAGGCTGGATTGATAAAATGAGTTTATAAGTGTTTCCTCCCCAAATTCTCTTTTTTTGAAAGAGTTGAGAAATATTGGTACTAGCACTTTAAATGTTTGGCAGGATTCACCAGCAAAACCATCTGATTCTGTAATTTTGTTTGTTGGGAGTTTTTATAAGGAAATTTTAAAAGATCTTAACTACTCTTTTAAAAATTTGTTTTTATTTTAAAGATTTTATTTATTTATTTGACAGAGAGAGAGAGAGCACAAGTAGGCAGAGAGGCAGGCAGAGGGAAAAGGAAAAGGAGAAGGAGACTCCCTGCTGAGCAGAGAGCCCAACGCTGGGCTAAATCCCAGGACCCTGGGATCATGACCTGAGCCAAAGGCAGATGCTTAACCAACTGACTCACCCAGGTGCCCCTTAACTATTCTTCTAAATATGATAATAAACTAGAGATTAAGAGATGGTATGTCAGGCAGACTGAAACATAACTGAACCTAAATAATATGAATTTGTTCTAAGTATCACAGTTTAGTGATTTTCTTTTCCAGTGCCAGGCAACATCAGAGAGAAAGCAAAGGATTATCTGGTTTATTATTATGATGATTTTATTTTTTATATTATTAAAAATAAGAATCAGGAAAATAGATCATCATGGATGGAAGATATTTCAAATCCTGACAAGAGATTAGTTGACATATTCTTTCATAGATTTCCATGTATAAAAAATTAAAGTGAATTCAGATGATAATCATGTTGTGTGGGGGAGGTTGGGTCAAAAAAAAGGAAAAGTCAAAGGTTTTGCAGGTTCTAGCAGGAGGAAGGACAATAATAAGTGAAAGTAAGGAATAGAAAGAGGTAAAATAAAAATAGTGGAACACAATGGAAAGATGTCAATGGAGAGGATTAACGCTATCAAAATTTTACGATTAATAAGTACCATCAGGGAATTTTCTGTGGTGAATTATTACAATATTTATGGTGGCCAAAAATCATGTAGCTTAGTTAAATATTGATTATAGCTAACTAAATTATACAAATGGAATTTCGTAGAAGATAAACCTAATAAAATATCCACATTGAGATAGGATTAGAAACAGGTAAGTAGATTTAAATTATGAGAAAAAGACATAGAAGGCTTATAAACTAAATGGATTGGGGGGACATGCCTCTTAAATTTCCTGGAAGAGTCTTGGTGTAGCCCCACCAACCTCCCCTCTGATAACCATCTGCTTGTTCTCTATAGTTAGGAGTCTGTTTCCTGGTTTGTCTCGTTTTTTTTCCCTCTGTTTGTTTTGTTTCTTAAATTCCACATACGAGTGAAAACGTATAGTATTTGTCTTTCTCTGACTGACTTATTTCACTTAGCATTATACCTCTCTAGATCCATCCATGTTGTTGCAAATGGTAAGATTTCATTCTTTTTTTATGTCTGAATAATATTCCAGTGTGTGTGTGTGTGTGTGTGTGTGTGTGTACACACATACATACATACATACCATGTCTTTTTTATCCATTCATCTATCAATGGACATTTGGGCTGCTTCCATAATTTGGCTATTGTGAATAATGCTGCTATACATACAGGGGTGCATATAGCCCTTCAAATTAGTGTTTTTGTTTTCACTGGGTAAATACCCGAGATGTGAATACTGGGTTGCAAGATAGTTCTATTTTTAATTTTATGAGGAACTTCTATACTGTCTTCCACAGTTGCTGCACCAGTTTGTATTCCCACCAACAGTTCAAGAGGGTTCCTTTTTCTCTACATCCTGGCCAACACTTGTTGTTTCTTGAGTTTTTGATTTTAGCCATTCAGATAGAAGTGAGGTGAAATCTCATTTTGGCTTTGATTTGCATTTCCCTGATGATGAGTAATGTTGAATATCTTTTCATGAGTCTGTTTGCCATGTGTTATGTCTTCTTTGGAGAAATGTCTGTTCATATTTTCCCATTTTTAATTGGATTATTTGTGGTTTTTTGGTGTTGAGTAATATAAGTACATTCTATATTTTGGATAATAACCCCTTATTAGAGTTATCATTTGCAAAATCTTCTCCCATTCAGTAGGGTACCTTTTCATTTTGTTGATGGTTTCCTTTGCTACACAAAAACTTTTTATTTTGTTGTATTCCCAGCAGTTTATTTACCAATCATTGTTTTCAATCATGAATATTTCAGTAAGAAGTCTTAATATTAACTATACACATAAAGTAGAATACTTAAAACATAATTTGTGATAAATTCAAAGATTAGTCAAACAAGATACTCCAGTATTGTTCTTCCATGATTATCAGATAGATAATAAGTGTTTTATGCATATAAGGAGGAGCACATTTATAGATTTGAGGCAAGAGGCCAGATATAAGATGGCAAAGATTCAGAAGCTGTTTAACCTCCATTCTCCACCTGAAGGTACCCTGAGATTTCCTACAGTAGTCTCACTTTCAGTCTCTTCATCTTGGCCGACAAGTTTACTCAACCTACAATCTCCTGGGAGGAGAAGAAAGCAGGGTTTGACAATGATTAACTATTTAGAATCTCTTTTATGGAGCAAATGGATAAGCGTGTGTATGATATATTTTAAGAGTCTGTTGAAAAGATGAGTGAATAAACGAATAAAAATAATACAAGGTAAAGATTGTTTTAAAGCAGGATCTATGTTTGACTTATTTCGCTCAGCATAATACCCTCCAGTTCCATCCACGTCGTTGCATGTATCATATGACCTCACTGATATGAGGAATTCTTAATCTCAGGAAACAAACTGAGGGTTGCTGGAGTGGGGGGTGGGGTGGGAGGGATGGGGTGACTGGGTGATGGACACTGGGGAGGGTATGTGTTCTGGTAAGCGCTGTGAATTGTGCAAGACTGTTGAATCTCAGATCTGTACCTCTGAAACAAATAATGCAATATATGTTAAGAAAGAAAAAAAGAAGAAGAGTGTAGCAGGAGGGGAAGAATGAAGGGGGGGAAATCGGAGGGGGAGAAGAACCATGAGAGACAATGGACTCTGAAAAACAAACTGAGGGTTCTAGAGGGGAGGGGGGTTGGGAGGATGGGTTAGCCTGGTGATGGGTATTGAGGAGGGCACGTTCTGCATGGAGCACTGGGTGTTATGCACAAACAATGAATCATGGAACACTATATCTAAAACTAATGATGTAATGTATGGGGATTAACATAACAATAAAAAAAATTAAAAAAAAAAATAAAGCAGGATCTATGGAGGATAAACTAGCATAATATAGTTAAATCATCTAAAGAATGCTAAAAAAATATGGAGAATGATCAATGGAAAAAGGTGTATGTGAATATGTGCACTTTTTCTACTACCAATTCTCCATGGGAAATGTGAAATAATTTAATTATTATAAAAGGTATCTAGAGATTATTTCCATTCTTTCTTTGAAATATTAACCAACAACATTTTTTTCCTCCATGGATTTTAAAAGATACTCTTAAACAAAGGCACAAAAGAATACACACACACATACACACACACACACACATAGAGACACACACCTGTACAGGTGTACATATATACAATTATGTATATATTTACATATTCATTTATTCATATGTGCATATATTTTATGTATTTGCATATTCATTCATTTATTTAACTTGCTCTAAGTGTATAATCATTAACAAATATTTGTTAATAAAAAATGTAGGTAAGATGATTTATCAGACAAAATTTCTCCTGGAAAAATTTTAAAAGTATACTTTAAAGTGTATTTTACGCAACTAATGAATTGTTGAACACCACATCAAAAATTAATGATGTACTTTATGTTGGCTAATTGAACATAATAAAAAAATACAAAAGAAAAAAGTATATTTTGATAATGAACTGATAATAAATGCATATAGCTTATAGAATAACTTTTAAATATTCTTGAAACATATGAAAAACTAAAAGGAAAATATAGTTATTTGGATAATATTAATTTGGAGATATTGGAGAATAGATTCATAGTTAGATAAATAGACATATCTCATATTTGTAAGGAAACATTTTAATGGTAGATCAGGAAAACAGCATCATGTAAATATTATTTCAGAACCACATTTATTTTTCTAATGTTTATCTTTCTTTCCTTCCCCTGGTGTTAGGGACCTTATATAGACTACAAGTGGATGTGGTAAGTCTTTCTTGAAAAAAAAGAGCAAATCAGAATGTAAATTCTCTGGAGGTCCTCTAAGGAAACATGTCAGGTTTCTTTTGCATGCAAATAGAATTATTACCTATAGAGTAAAAGAGAACAGGAAAAAGAAGGACAAGATCTTGCATGTAATACTTGCTTAAATCTCATTACATAGACTTGGAGTTTTCAGGTCTCCCAGTGGAAGCTATTATTCATTTCAAGTTCAAATATATTGCTCAAAATTATAAGATTTTCAGGCACTTTTTATTAAAAATCCAGGTGTGCTAGTTGCCATAACTAGATCCTGCAGCATCTAAAAGGCTGTATATTCCTGGGATTCCAAATACTTTTAAAAGAATACATATAGATCACTTTCTTGGATTTAACATATTTTTAAAATCATTTCAAGGAAGGAGGCTTTATTCCCATTTCATAAACTTCATACAACCATGTAATATTATGATTCATCAGTTTTCTCTGACATATTTAAAAAAATATTTTCTAATTTGTCAAATACCTAGGGGGATAAGGTCTTACCTAGCCCAAGTCTTGTTTCTATGGCACAGAGAGCCAACATTATATTCACTTATGTTGGATGTGAATTCATTTTGTTCACTTTTATGAAGTCTGATTTAGCATACCCTAATGAACAAATATTGCTTACTAGAACATGTGGGTAAAGCCTGCTTAGAGAAAATCTAGGAATAAAATTATTTAGAAGTACAATTTTCATAATTTGTCAATATAAATCTGTAGAGCCTAAAAAATATTGTCTCTTAATGGACCAGTGAAATGAAAGCAAAGTTATTTGGAGCAAATTAGTTTGGAGAGGTTGAGGCCTCAAATTTTAATTGAATGTAAATGGCACATTCAGTATGCAAGGCACCATCATTTGAACAATCTTGAAAAAGATTAAAGGAAGTCTCTCTGTTCAGGAAATAGCACATTAAAAAGCTGTGTATAGCCTAGTTATGTCAGTAAACCATATTATGTGTGTGTTAGTAGACCACCTTAGTGGGTGAGATGTATTATAATCAGGATGTTTATCATACATAATTACTGAACAGGAGCTGTATTATATGGCACTGACAAACATGGATCTGTAGTTCTAGATTTATGTCCTTTTAGGTTCCTGAGCAGAGCTTGTTATGTATAAACCAGCAGAAACAGATGGACTGCTCTCCAGAGTACAATAGAGCAATGTAGGTTTTTACAGGAGAGAAAGTTTCCTCCAGCAAAACCACAGAAATATAGATGGCTAGAGAGAGAAATCCCACAAGTGACCAAAAAGAACTATTGGTCACATTTAAAATTTAATTGATATATATCAAACCTGATAAGAAGGATGCTTATGAAAAAAGAAAGGGGTAGGGGAGGAAGAGAAAGGGAGAGAGAGCATACTTCTTGTTTAAAGACTTGCACAAATTTGCCTGTATAAAATAAAAATTGAAAGCACAGACTCTAAAGCCACTTTTTAATAGATGTATAACTTTGGACACATGTGTTTACCTCTCATCCATTTCCTCTTCCAAGAAATAGAGACAATAACTGCACTACACATAGAATTGCCATAAGGATTAAATGAGATGAGGATGAAATAGCAATTTCTATGCAAGTGTTGGCTGTAATTATTATTCTGATTTTATTGATGAGGAAAAGTCTCAGAGATTTTAAGGGCTTTACGCAACATTTCCCAAAGAGCGAGTAATGGAGTAAAAAACAGATAATAAGTGCCTCAATTATTTGTTGCTGCATAACAAATCATCCTAACATTTAGTGACTTAAGAACAATGTGTAATTTCTCACAATTCTGTTGGTTGACTGAGTGGTTCTCCTGCTGGTCTGTCTTGGGCTCACTTTGCAACTGCATTTCCCTAGTGAGTCAGCTGGGCACTTGACTCAACTAGAATAGCTGAAAGGAGAGGGCCTTTCTTCCCAATGTTTTTATGCATTTTTTTTTCAGTACTTAAGTCACAAGCCACCAGTCTACAAAAACCTTATTACACTTCTATTTGCCTTACATTTACTAATGTCACATTGACCAAATCATGTCACTTGGGACTACACAAGGGTATAGACACCAGAAGATGTGATTTATTGATGGATATCATAAAATCAATTATCCACACCTATGGATCTGAAAATCCTTGATTTTTTTATTTGCTCTTTTATTTATTAACTTTAGATACGGACATTTGCAAAATATAAAATTATGTACTTTATTAGAATGAAGAACCTCTGTGGTTTGTGTGTCGGGGGTATGTGTGCATGCATGTACCTAAGTGCTTACATGGGGAGTATGGCTGAAAATTCTTGAAATTTACTGACAATGACCTACAATTTAATTGAAAAAAATCTGCATGATGTTTTAAAAATTTGTAGCAAATCAACTAATAATAATAATAAAATTGTTAAAGTAGGAATTTATTCAGCAAACAGGTACGTGGATATTGAATCTTACCCATGCCACACTAACCTGCTAATTGATTACCTACTGATGGGTATTTGGTGACAAGAGTATGTAAGGCAATGGACATTGGCTATCATATTGAACACTACACATCTGGAAATGTAATTATCAAATAATGTATATATCTTTGTAAAATGTGCCTGTGATGAATTATATCCATCTGTCTCAAGTTAATGTACTTTTTTTTTTTTTTTACAATACTTCTTCATTTATACCACATGGTTTCCTTAAACAAAATTTTTGGTTCTCATCTCTTTAAAATGCAGATAATAATATCTATAATATTAATTTCTTTTTTTATTTTTAGAATTAGAGATGGTGTACATCAAGAATCCGTCATAATGCTTGCCCCTTAATAGGCACTAAATAAATCTAGCAATTGTTCCTCTGTTTTGCTCTTGCTAATGCTCTTCATCCTTCCCCTCAATCCTCTCTTGTTCCTGCCTTCCTGCCTGCCTACCTTCCTGCCTGCCTACCCTCCTTCCTACCTTCCTAACTTCATTCTTTCTTTTCTTCTTAAATTTTAATTCTGGTGTCTTTTGCTATGTAACATTTTAAATATTTATTAATATATACCAATATTAGCCTTCATGGCTTTGGGTTATAACATGCTTAGTATGTTTACAGCCATAAACTATTTTTTTTAATTCTCCGTATTTTCTTCCAGTAGTATATAGGTTTTGAAAGTGTATATATTTTAAATCCACCATAATTTTAAAAGATTCTATCTATTTATTTGAGATGAGAGAGACCATGAGCGGGGGGCGAGTAGGGGGGTGGGGAGGAGTGGGAGGGAAAGCAGAGGGAGAAGGAGAAGCAGGTTCCCAGCTAAGCAGGGAGCCCCACGTAGGGCTTGATCCCAGGATCCCAAGATCATGACCTGAGCCAAAGGCAGATGCTTAACTGACTGAGCCACCCAGGCACCCCAAAAATCCACCATAATTTTTATGTCTATGTTTGGGCATATGTTTGTTATAAAGTCAAGCTCTGAATTTTTTGTTATATATATGTGTGTAGCCAATTATCATACAATCACTAATTTAATATCATCTTTGCCATATGCTACATTATCATTTATACATGCTTTTCTATCTAGATCTAATCTGTCCCATTAATGCATTTTTCTAACCTTAAACCAAAAACACTCATTTTTAATTACTGTAACTTTACCATGCTGTGACATCTGGTAGAGTACGTTTATTTTCTCTTACTCGAATTTCTTATTTTTTTAAATGTTCTTGGATATTTTTGTGTATTTTATTTTACATATGGAATTTAAAATCATTTACTACTTTTCTATTGATTTTCTTCTGGAATTTTTCTCACCTTCTAGAATTCTTTAGAAAAAATGTTGAATTTTCTGACTCCTCCATTTTATGTGACCTTTTTACTATGATTCTTTTCTTTTTATACTTCGTGCTTTATATTTGGGTCACTTCCTTAATTGTATCTTTTATATCATATATTCAACCTTCATGTATTTTTATTTTATTACTGGTACTCTAGTGATGAAAAATGTCAAATCATATTTTAATTACATAAATTTTCTTACTCCTGATTTCTCTTATGCATAACTGACTTTTTCTTCCTTTTCTTTTCTAAATATTTCTAGGAATACTAAATGAAATGTCTTTTTTAAGGTTTTTTCTTTGTCCTATTTTTGTATGCATTATATTTAGATTAGTTATTTTGTTTTTTCATCTTGATCCTTTTCTTTCATGTTCTTTATCTACCATGAATGTCTGCTAATCCTTAACTGGCATTTCATATTTATTAATGGGAAATGGGTACTCTTTCAAAGGTAGTTAATATTATTATTAATAATAATGGCTAATACTTATACTGCTCTTGTTATATATAAGGCATTTCATAAATGTTAGCTCATTTAATAGTATCAATGACCAGAGAAGGCTGGCATGTTATCATCACCATCTTTATTTTTTTTAATTATGTTATGTTAATCACCAGACATTACATCATTAGTTTTTGATGCAGTGTTCCATGAGTCATTGTTTGTGTATAACACCCAGTGCTCCATTCAGTACGTGCCCTCTTTAATACCCATCACCAGGCTAACCCATCCCCCCACCCCCCTCCCCTCTAGAACCCTCAGTTTGTTTCTCAGAGTCCATAGTCTCTCATGGTTCGTCTCCCCCTCCGATTCCCCCCCTTCATTTTTCCCTTCCTACTATCTTTTTTTTTTTTTAACATATAATGTATTATTTGTTTCAGAGGTACAGGTCTGTGATTCAACAGTCTTACACAATTCACAGTGCTCACCATAGCACATACCCTCCCCAATGTCCATCACCCAGCCACCCCATCCCTCCCACCCCCACCGCTCCAGCACCCTTCAGTTTGTTTCCTGAGATTAAGAATTCCTCATATCTGTGAGATCATATGATACATGTCTTTCTCTGATTGACTTATTTTTCTCAGCATAATACCCTCCAGTTCCACCCACGTCATTGCAAATGGCAAGATTTCATTCCTTTTGATGGCTGTGTAATATTCCATTGTATATATATACCACCTCTTCTTTATCCATTTATCTGTCAATGGACATCTTGGCTCTTTCCATAGTTTGGCTATTGTGGACATTGCTGCTATAAACATCGGGGTGCACGTACCCCTTCGGATCCCTACATTTTTATCTTTGGGGTAAATACCCAGTAGTGCAATCGCTGGGTTGTATGGTAGCTCTATTTTCAACTTTTTGAGGAACCTCCATACTGTTTTCCAGAGTGGCTGCACCAGCTTGCAGTCCCACCAACAGTGTAGGAGGGTCCCTTTCTCCGCATCCCCACCAACATCTGTCGTTTCCTGACTTGTTAATTTTAGCCATTCTGACTGGTGTGAGGTGGTATCTCATTGAGGTTTTGATTTGGATTTCCCTGATGCCGAGCGATGCTGAGCACATTTTCATGTGTCTGTTGGCCATTTGGATGTCTTTGCAGAAATGTCTGTTCATGTCTTCTGCCCATTTCTTGATTGGATCATTTGTTCTTTGGGTGCTGAGTTTGATAAGTTCTTTATAGATTTTGGATACGAGCCCTTTATCTGATATGCCATTTGCAAATATCTTCTCCCATTCTGTTGGTTGTCTTTTGGTTTTGTTGACTGTTTCTTTTGTTGTGCAAAAGCTTTTTATCTTGATGAAGTCCCAGTAGTTCATTTTTGCCCTTTGCTTCCCTTGCCTTTGGTGATGTGTCCAGGAAGAAGTTCCTGTGGCTGAGGTGGAAGAGGTTGCTGCCTGTGTTCTCCTTTAGGATTTTGATGGACTCTTGTCTCACATTTAGGTCTTTCAACCATTTTAAGTCTATTTTTGTGTGTGGTGTAAGGAAATGGTCCAGTTTCATTCTTCTGCATGTGGCTGTCCAATTTTCCCAACACCATTTTTTGAAGAGACTGTCTTTCTTCCATTGGACATTCTTTCCTGCTTTGTCGAAGATTAGTTGACCATAGAGTTGAGGGTCCATTTCTGGGCTCTCTATTGTGTTCCATTGATCTATGTCATCACCATCTTTTACATTAAGAAAATTATACAGAAACTGTCAGAATGTGCCCAAGGCCACATGACTGTTAAACAGCAGATCATAGATTTGAATAGATGCACCTGGCTTACAAATTGATCTTAACCTCTTTACTAATTTTATTCTGTAATTATTTTTATCTGTTTCTTAAGCAGAGTGCCAACTAGTCAGCTGTCCCATAGGATTAGTGGGTAGAAATCATACAAGTGATGGGAATTCCCAACCGTGTTATGACTACTAAAAGTTTTAATCTGTACATGAAGTGGTTTTCTCTATTTTGCCACTGGAATTAGTTTTTTCTTTTTACTTATGTACAAATACAAATTCTGTATTTATACCCAGTAAGATAGTTTGAATTACTTTGACTGAGATCTGCTTCAGTGTTTGATTTCATCACCCAATCTCCCTAAGAGGGCTCTCTCTAGGAAAGTGTTATAGTTTGCTGTTCTTAGGGCTTTATTGTCATGAAGGCAAACATTTAAGTACCTGCTTCAAATATTCACAGGGAAAATCTGCTTAGCTATTCCACAAACAGTCCTTCTTCCGATCATCATAATGATAATTCCCAAAGCAATTTTTTTTGTGGAGTTGATATACTTTATGCCACATCAGAGCTATTAAAACATAGTAACACTATTTAACATTATGATGTTTCATCTATACTTTTATCCACTCCATATCTCTGTGCTTTATTATTATTAGATTAAATGTTAAAAGGGTTTTGAGTAACATTTGCATACATAAAAATGCACAAATGTTGAATTATTTTTCTTATAATTTGGTGGGGTTTTTTTGTATATTCAAAGTTGTATAGCTATTACCAATAGTTTGACTTTAGAATATCCTCATACCTCAAAAACACCCCATTAATAAGCAGAAGTCATTCCTCATATTCCTCCCAACTCTCTCTTCCCCAGACCTGGGAACCATCAATATACTTTCTGTCTCTATTGGTAGAAGACAAACTAGGGCTCATTAAAATTTTTAAGAGTTTATTTGAGCATACATCAGTTAGAATTGGGCAGCGCCAAATTAAAAGTTAGGAGCAGTCCACCAGCAGGAGCTAGGAGAGATGTTTTTGTAGAAAAGATGCAGAAGCAGATAAAAAAAATTATTTAATTGCTATAGTTTAAACAGGTGCTTTATTTAGGATAGCCAGGTTGAGTCTTTTGTGATTGGTTGTTCTTAATTTTCATTTTCTTGGAGATGAGTTCACTGACTCTGGGCTTAGGTATTAGTTTGTTTACTAGGCTACCAAGGCGTTAAGGCCATCCCAGTCTCCTCATTTAATTACTTTAACACTATAAATTTGTCTATTTTAGAGATTTCCTATAAATAGAATAATGAAATTTGTGGTCTTTTGTGAATTTTTATCACTTGGCATAATGTTTGTGGTCTATCCATGTTGTAGCATGTATCAGTATTTCATTTTTTATTCCTGAATAATATTCCATTGCAAAAAATGCACATTTTCCTTATCCATTCATCAGTTGATGGACATTTGGATTTTTAGCAGTTTTGTTAATTATAAAATGATTTTTGCATGTGCATGTTTACATTTCTATTTGGTATATACCAAGAAGTAGAATTGCTTAGACATATGGTAACTCTATGTTTAACATTTTGACAAACTTCCAAACTGTTTTCCAAAGTAGCTGTACCATTCTACAAACACACCAGTAGAGTGTATTATGATTCTAGTTTCTCCACATTCTCACCAACACTTGCCCGTATGTATCATTTTATTATAGCCACCTTAGTGGGTATAAAGTGGCATCTCATTACTCTGTTTATTTACATTTCACTAATGACTAAGTTTATTTACATTTCACTAATGACCAATAGTTTGACTTTAGAATATCCTCATACCTCAAAAACATCCCATTAATAAATAGAAGTCTCTCCTCATATTCCTTCAAACTCTCTCTTCCCCAGACCTCGGAACCATCAATATACTTTCTATCTCTATTGGTAGAAGAAAAACTAGGGCTCATTAAATTTTTTTTAATTTTTAATTTATGATTAAATTATTCAAATTTATTTTTTATATTCAAATCCCTTTGCCCATTTTAAAAAAATCAGTTTTGTCTTTTTACTGTTTAGTAAGACTTCTTTATATATTCTGGAAACTAGACCCTCATCAGATACATAATATGCAAGTATTTTCTCCAATGATGTGGGTTGTTTATATTTATTCTCTTTCATGATGGAGTCCTTCACAGTACAAAAGTCTTCATTAATGAAATCTAATTTATTTTTCTTTGGTTACTAATATGTTTTATTACCTTGATTGACTTTCAAATGTTAAACCAACCTGGCATTCCTGGAATAAAGTAACATTTTTTATAGTCCTAAATTGGGTTTGCTAGAAATTTATTGAAGCTTTTTGCTTCTATGGTTAAAGAAATATTGGTCTGAAGTTCTCTTCTTGTGATGTCTTTGTCTTGTTTTGGTGTTAGGGTAATACTGTCCTCATAAAATGAGTTGTAAAATATTCCCTCCTCTTCTATTTATGAAGGAGTTTGTGAAGAATTGGTATTAATTCCTCCTTTAATGTTTGTTAGAATTCACCACTGAAGCCATTTGGGCCTGGGCTTTTCTTTGTAAAATGCATTTTTGTTACAAATTACAAATGTGCTCTTATGGGTCTAATCAGTTTGACCTTTTTTTTTTTTTGAGTCATTTTGCTAATTTGTCTTTCTAAATGTGTTCATTTCACCTAACTGATCTAAATTTTTAGTACATGTATGTTCATAGTATTCCCTTATAATCCTTTTCATTTCTGTAAGTCATTTTTATGTCTTTTCTTTTATTCTTGGTTATAATAATTTGAGTTTTCTCTTTTTTTTTCTATGACCTATCTAGCTATAGGTCTATCATTTTTTAACCTTTTTTGAAAACCAACTTTTTGTTTTGTTATTTTCCTCCAATGGTATTCTATTCCCTATTTCACTTATTTATAATCTAATCTGTGTTATTTCTTTTCTTTCTCCTTGTTTTGCATTACTTTGATCATTTTTAATTCCTTAAGGTGGAAAGTCAGGTTACTGACTGGAGATCTTTCTCGTTTTTTTTTTTTTTCCCTATTCTATTCTATTCTTTGCTATGCTATTCTATTCTATGCTATGCTCTGCTATGCTATGCTATGCTATGCTATTCTATTTTATTTTTTGAGAGAGAGAGAGTGCGAGTGAGCAGGGGAGGAGGGGCAGAGGGAAAGGGCAAGAGAGAATCTTAAGCAGGCACCATGCTCAGGACAGAGCCCAACGCAGGGATCAGTCTCAGGACACTGAGATCATGACCTGAGCTGAAATCAAGTCAGACACTTAACTGACTGACACATCCAGGCACCCTGAGATCTTTGTGTTTTAAAATATGGGTATTTATAATTACGCATTTCTCTCTAAGCAGTTTTAGAAGAATCTCATTAGATTCAGTATTTTGTGTTTTGTTTTCACTCATCTTAAAGTATTTTCTAATTTCCCTTTGAGTCCTTCATTGTTCTGTTGGTTTTCTAGGAATGTGTTGTTTAATTTCCAGATATTTGGGAGTTCTCCTAATTTCTTTTATTTTTTAAATTGTTATTAAATTCCAGTTAGTTAACATACAATGTAATATTAGTTTCAGGTATACAATGTAGTGATTCAGCACTTCCATGCAACACCCAGTGTTCACAAGTGCACTCCTTAATCCCTATCACCTATCTCACCCATCCCCCCCCCCCCACAACCCTCTCCTCTGGGAGCCATCAGTTTGTTCTCTATAGTTAAAAGTCTGTTTCTTGGTTTGCCTCTCTCTCTCTTTTTTCCCCCTTTGCTTGTTTGTTTTGTTTCTTAAATTCCACATATGAAAGCATATGGTATTTGTCATTCTCTGATTGACTTATTTCATTTAGCAAAATACTCACTAGCTCCATCTTCATTCTTTTTTTTATGGGTAATATTCCATTATATATATATATATAGTACTTCTTTATCCATTCATCAGTCAATGGACACTTGGGCTTTTTCCATAATTTGACTATTGTAGATAATGCTGTTATAAACATCAGGATGCATGTATCCCTTTGAATTAGTATTTTTGTATTCTTTGGGCAAATACCTAGTAATGCAATTGCTGGATCATGGTGGTTCTATTAAAAAAAAAAAAGTTCTCCTAATTTCTTGTTTTCTAATTTTAATTCCATTGTTTTTTGTTTTTTGTTTTTTAAAGATTTTATTTATTTATTTGACAGGGAGAGACACAGCAAGAGCAGGAACACAAGCAGGGGGAGTGGGAGAGGGAGAAGCAGGCTTCCCGCCAAGCAGGGAGCCCAACGTGGGGGTCGATCCCAGGACCCTGAGACCATGACCTGAGCCGAAGGCAGACACTTAATGACTGAGCCACCCAGGCGCCCCTAATTTTAATTCCATTGTAGTCAGAGAACATATTTTTATTATTTCAGACTTTTAATTATATTGCATCCTGTTTAATGAGCTAGCATGAAGTTTATCCTAAAGAATGTTACATGTGGGGCGCCTGGGTGGCTCAGTTGGTTAAGCAACTGCCTTCGGCTCAGATCATGATCCTGGAGTCCCGGGATTGAGTCCCACATCGGGCTCCCTGCTCGGCAGGGAGTCTGCTTCTCCCTCTGACCCTCTCATGCTCTCTCTGTCTCATTCTCTCTCTCAAATAAATAAATAAAATCTTTAAAAAAAAAAAATAATGTTACATGTGCACTTGAGAAAAACATTTATCATGCTGTTGTTGTTGGGAGCATTGTATGTGTGTTAGTTAGGACTAGGTATAGTGTTATTTAAGTCTCCTACTTTTTTGGTTGATATTCTGACTAGTTTTCTCTCCATTTTTTTAAGTGGGTTAATAAATTTTCTAACTGTCATTGAATTGCCTATTATTCTCTTCTATTCTGTCATACTTTGTCTTATGTATTTGGGGACTATTGTTAGGTGCACATATCTTCTATAATTATGCCATTTTTCTGATGGATTAACTTTTATCATTATAAAATGTCCCTCTGTCTTTAAAATAATTTTTGTCTCAAAGTCTATTTCTTTCTGATAATGTAACCCATCCCACCTCTCTCTTATAAAGATTTTATTTTTTTTATTTATTTATTTGACAGAGCGAGAGACAGCGAGAGAGGGAACACAAGCAGGGGGAGTGGAAAAGGGAGAAGCAGGCTTCCTGCCGAGCCGGGAGCCCGATGTGGGACTCGATCCCGGGACTCCAGGATCATGACCTGAGCCGAAGGCAGTCGCTTAACCAACTGAGCCACCCAGGCACCCCCCCACCTCTCTCTTGATTATTGTTTGTGTGGCAAACAATATAATATTTTTTATTATTGTATTTTCATCTTTGTGTGTGTTTGAACCTACAGTATGTATACCATAGACAGCATATAGTTGAATAATATTTTGTTTTATTTTGTTTTTGTTTTTATTTTTTGAAAACCTTGTCAAAAATGCAATTTTATTTCATACATATGTCATTAGTATATTTTATTTAATAAAATGTAGAAAGGTACACACTTTTAGCTTGATATTAATCATTACCTTTTACTTAAACAGTCAAATGGGATTTGCTGCTCAGCAGTTAAATATTTTGCTGTCCCCCCAGAAGACTAGCAATGTGTGTTGATGAATGTGAGCCTTGCCTCTTAGTTCCTGCCTCCTTTTAAATCTATGCTGCCAATCTCTGATTTGATTAGAATGTTTAATCTATTTGCATTTTATAGTTAGTTATAAGAGGATTTACATCTGTCATTTTGCTATTTGTTCATTTTTGTTGGTTTAAAAAGATACTTTCTAGTAAACCATTTTAAATCTTTTTTTCCCCTTTTATTATGTATTTTGAGTTATTTGCTTAGAGGTTGATCTGGGAATTACAATTAGCATCTTATCCTAAAACAGTGAAGTTCATATTTATACTTACTTAATTGGAATAGTATACAATAAATCTGCTGCACTAAGAGTCTATTATACTCCACTTGTATGTGCTATTTTTGCTGTAGCACCTCATCTTTTTATACTAAAACCCCAACAAGATAATTTTATAATTTTTGCTTTATGTAGTCATCTTTCAAATCAAAAAGGAACAGAAAATATTTATTAAACGACATTTAAAGTAAAAAGCAGAACAAAATAAATATCAACAACTCCTTGTCAGAGAAGTGAGATCCTAGAGCAAACTGTCACCCCCAAAATTGGAAAGACAGAAAGTCAGATACAGAAAATCACATTTAATGGAGCAGAAACCCACAAGAAGAAGCATCCATGAGAAGCAGAATCAGGATAGGAAAATCTGAACTCTTATTGTGCTGGAAGCTCAGTGTAGGCAAGTGAGTTAAAAACTTTGGGACAATCCAGTGTTACAGAGGCCCTCACACTTTTGTGGATTTTATCTCCAGAAACTACCAAGTCCTTACGGTGAATATTGAAGAAAAAATCCCTTGTGCTTTGGCAGTGGGCAGGGGAAACTAACCATCTTAAAATATGCCAGAACATTCTGTTCCCAACAAGGCCTTCCCTCAGGAGAAACTATTTTCCTGAACCTAACCTGCTGTGGTTATATCACAACCTGACCTACCCAATGGAAGAGAAAAACCCAACTCCAGCTCCCTGTAGCCTTCCATATAAGGGAAGCAAAATACATGATTCTAGATCTCTCCAAGAATCCTAAACCACCTAAGGTGAGGACGAAATTGAGAACTAGTAGACTTTACAGCCAGGGGTTCAGACTCACCAAGACTGAGCCTTAATCATAAGATTATCAAATACTTTCCCTCCCCCACACCCTATCACTAAAAGTATATTTACTTTGGTTCCTTACATCATTTTGGCCTTTCAACAAAAAATTACAAGTCAGAATAACAGGAAAAAACACAGTTTGAAGAAACTGAACAAGCACCAGAAACAGAGGCAGGTATTTCAGGAATGTTGGAATTATTACCAGGAATGTTCTTAAACTAATATGCCAACAGCTATAATGAAAAAAATAGGTAATAAACAAGAAAAGATGGATAATGTAAGCAGAAAGATAGAAATTCAAAAAAAAAAATCAAAAAGAAATGCTAGGGTTAAAAATACTGTAACAGGAATGAAAATGATTTGATGGGCTCATAAGTAGATTGGACATGGGTGAAAAAAGAACCTTGGAGCTTACAGATTTGACAACAGAAACTGCCAAAGCTTAAAAGCAAATTTTAAAAGACTGGGAGGAAAAAAACAGAATAGAATATCCAAGGACTGTGGGACAACTAGATAAGAGCATAATGTATGCATAATGGGAACACCAAAAATAGAAGAGGGAAAGGGACAAAAGTAATATTTGAAGCAATAATGACTGAGACTTTCCTACAAATTAATGTCAGACTCTAAACCACATATCTGGAAAGTCTAGAGAACACCAACCAGGGTAAATGCAAAGCACAACAAAAGCCAAACAATGACAACAAAAACCTACCCCAAGGCATATCATGTTTAAACTTCCAAAAATCAACAATAAAGAAAAAAATTTGTGAAAGAAGCCAGAGGGGAAAAAATTCTACCTATAGGAGAAGAAAGATAAGAATTGCATCTGACTTCTTCGCAAAAACCATGCGGGCAAGAAGAGAGTGGAGAAATATTTAAACTGTTCAGAGAACAAAACCACAATGTAGATTTCTATATTGTATAAAATTATTCTTCAAAAGAGAAAGAGAAATAAACACTTTCTCAGGCAAACAAGAATTGAAGGAATTTGTTGTCAGTAGACCAGCCTAATGAGAAATGTGAAAAGAAGTCCATAAGAAAGAAAAGAATATAGGTCAAACACTTAGATCTAAACAACAACAACAAAAAAGAAATAAGAGCATCAGAGAAAGAATAAATGAAGATAAAATTTATTCTTTTTAATCTAACAGATAAGTTTGTTCAAAATAATAGCAATGATATATTCAATTATGCATGCTTATGTATATATAATATATACCATAAGTATAAAGCTTATGCATTTAAGCATAAGAATTTAATATATAAATGTTTATATATAAGTGAAATAAATGACAGCAATGATACTAGGTACATGCACTAGCCATGAAGGGTTATAGTGTTAGTTGAAATAGACTTGAGTTAGCTATAGAAGTGCATATTGCAAACTCCAGAGGAACCACCAAGAAGTGAAAAGTATAATTGATACACTAAGAAAGGAGGGAAAGTGAAATCATATAAAATGATCAGTTAAAATCACAAAAGTCAGAAAAAGTGTGGAAGACAAAAATAGAGACAAAGAACAAAGGCAACAAATAGAAAATAGTAATAAATATGGTAGGTTATAAAACAACCATATTGATAATCACTTTAAATTTCTTATATTTAAATAAGCCACTTAAAAGAGATTGTCAAAGTGGATCAGAAAACACGGCCAACTATATGTTGTCTACAAGAAATGCACTTTAAATAAAAAGACATATAAATATTAAAAGTAAAAGGATGGGGAGAGATATGACATGCCAACACTAATCAGAAGAAAACAAGAGCAACTACATAATAATTTCAGACAGGGCAGACTTCAAGGAAGATTATTGTAGATAAAGAGGGACATTACATAATAATAAAATAGTTGATACTCCCAGAAGACATAGTGAATCTTAATGTGTATGCACCTAATCACAGGGAATCAAAATGTGTGAGGCAAAAACTGACAGAACAGCAAAGAGAAACAGATGAACCCACTATTATGGTTGGAAACTTTAACAATCCTCTATCAGAAATGGAAAGATCCAACAGGCAGATATCAGTAACAACATAGTTGAACACAACACCATTAATCAACTGGATGTAACTGACATCTATAGACTACTTTGTCCCACATTAGAATTCACATTTTTCTAAAGCTCACATGGAATATTCACCTAAGATAGACCAAATTTTGGGCTAGAAAACATACTTTAACAAATTCAGGAGAATGAGAATCATACAGTGTCTATTTGCAGAGACCACAATGGAATTAAACTAGAAATCAATAACAGAAAAATAGCTGGGCAATCCCAAAATACATGAAGATTAAACAACAAAATTCTAAACAGAGCATAGTCAAAGGAGATCTCAAGAAAGATTTAAAAATATTTTGACAGGCAGGGATACCACTATACTAACAAGGAAGACGCAAAAAATATTTTGAATAAAAACAAAATATCAAAATTTATGGGAAGCAGAGAAAACAGTGTTAGAGGGAAATTTACAGTATTGAATATATATATTAGGAAAGAAGAAAGATCTAAAGGCAATCACCTAAGCTTCCATCTTAGGAAACTAGAAAAATAATAGCAACTCAACCCTGAAGTAAACAGAAGAGTAATAATAAAAATTAGAGCATCACTCAATGAAATTAAAAATAAAATTGAGAAAAATAAAACCAAAACCTGGGTCTTTAAAAAAAAATCCATTAAATCAATAAGCCTCTAGCCAAGCAACTAAGAAGAAGCAAAAAAGACACAATTCAATACTAATATCAGAAATAAAAGGGGACTATCACTACAAATCCCAAAAACATTAAAATGATAATAAAAGAATATCATGAATGACTCTGTGCTCACAAATTGGATAATCTAGAGTAAATAGACCACTTGCTTTAAAGTTGCAAGCTTTATATTTAATGGCAAGAAATTTGAAGTTTTTGCACCAAAATCAGGAATAGGCAAAGAGGTCTCTCTCACAATTACTTTTCAGCATTGCCCTAGATATCCTAGCTAATGCAATAGACAAGATAAGGAAATAAAAGGTATACAGATTAAGAGAAGTAAAACTCTTTGTTTGCAAATCACATGATGGTTTACGTAGACCATCCAAAAGTGTAAACAAACAACAACAATAACAACAACAAAATCTCTGCTGGAACTAACAAGTGATTGTAGTGATTGTAGCAAGGTTGGAGATGTTTAGTGTTAAAACGTCAGTCACTTACCTACATACCAGCAATGAACAATTGGAATTGGAAATTACACAGTATCATTTACATTAGCACCCCACAAAATGAAATACTTAGGCATAAAATCTAAAAATATAAGTACAAGATCAATGTGAAGAGAATTGCAAAACTGTATAAAGATTAAAATAAGAACTAAGAACTGTGCAAAGTCATGTGACTGACACTCCTTAACATTGACATTCTATAAGGCTCCAGTAATCAAGATAGTGTGGTATTCATGAAAGACAAATCAATCAGGAACAAACTAGAGAGCACAAAAATAAGCCCACATAAATATAGTCAACTGATCTTTTACAGAGGAGCAAAAACAATACAAAGGAAAAAAGACCTTCTTTTCCACAAATGGTACTGAAACAACTAAGATCTACATGCAAAAAACTGAATCTAGGCCCAAACCTTAGCCTTTCACACAAAAAAATAACTCAAATTGGAACACAGACCTAAAGGTAGAATGCAAAATTATAAAACTCACAGAAAATTACATAGGAGAAAACCTATATGACCTTTTGTATGGCAGGGACATTTTAGATACAATACCAGAGTCACAATCTCTGAAATAAGGAATTGATAAGCTAGACCTCATTTAAATTAAAAACTTTTGTTCTATAAAAGACAATATCAAAAGAATGAGAAGATAATCCACAGACTAGGAAAAAAAAATATTTGCTGATAAAAATCTGTTACATAAAATATAAAAAAGAACTCCTAAAATTTACAATAAAAATGAACAGCCTGATTAAAAAATGAGCAAAACACCTGGAATTTTAATAGGGACTGCATTAAATCTATAAATTGTTTGGGATAGTATGGGCAGCTTAGCAATATCAATTCTTCCAATCCATGAGCATGATTATCCTTCCATTTATTTGTGTCTTTTGAAATTTCTTTCATTAATGTCTTACAGTTTTCAGTGTAGTTTTTTTCACCTCCTTGGTTAAATTTATTCCTATTCTCTTCTTTTTGATTCAATTGTAAATGGGATTGTTTTCTTTTAATCTCTCTTTATGATAGTTTATTATTAATGTATAGAGACACAACAGTTTTTTGTATATTGATATTTTATCCTGAAAATTTACTGTATTTTTTGACTAATTCTAATACTTTCTGCTGGAGTCTTAAGGATTTTCTATATGTAATATGTCATCAGCAAATAGTGACAGTTTTAATTTTTCTTTTCTAATTAGGATGTCTTTATTCCTTTATATTGATGATTGATTGATTGATTGCCTAATTGCTCTAGCTAGGCCTTCTAATACTATGTTGAATGGAAGTGGCAAGAGTGGGCAACCTTGCCTTGCTCCTGATCTTAGAGGAAAGTCAGCTTTTTACCAATGAGTATGATGTTCTCTGTGGCCTTGTCATAAATGGCCTTTATTAAATTGAAGAACATTCCCTCTATACCCACTTTCTTGAGAGTTTTTATTGTAAATGGATGTTGAATTTTGTCAAAAGTTTTTATTTGCATCTATTGAGATGATCATATGATTTTTATTCTTCATTTGTGATGTTATGTATCACATTGATTGACTTGCAGATGTTGAACTACCCTTCATCCCTGGAATAAATCCCACTTAATCATGGTGTATGATCTTTTTAATATGTTGTTGAATTTGGCTTGCTAATATTTTGTTGAGGATTTTTGCACCTATGTTATAAGGATATTGGTGTATAATTTTCTTTTCTTGTGGAGTCCTTGTCTGGTTTTGGTATAAGCATAATTCTGGCCTTATAAAACAAGTTTGACTGTGTTCCTTCATCTTCTTCTTTTTTTTTTTTTTAAAGAGTTTGAGAATGATTGGCATTAATTTTCCATTGACGTTTGGTAGAATTTGCCAGTGAAGCCATCTTGTCCTGGACTTTGTTTGAGGTTTTGATTACTGCTTTGATCTTTTTACTAGTAATTTGTTCTAATTTTCTATTTCTTCATGGTTCAATCTTTGTGGTTATATATTTCCATGAATTTTCCATTTCTTTTAGGTTATCAAATTTGTTGGTATATAATTGTTCACAGTAGTCTCTTATCATCCTTTTTATATCCTTCATTTTTGAAAAATAGTTTTGTTGAATATAGAATTTTTGTCAACAATTTGCTTCTTTCATCTCTTTGAATAATCTTTCTGGAAACCTCAGTTTTCAATAAGAAAACAGTTGTTTATTTTATTAATTATTTATTATACATTATGAATCATTTTTCCCCAGCTACTCTCAAAATTCTACTTTTGGCTATTTGACTATAATGTGTGTAGGTGTAGATTTCCTTGAATCTAACATACTTAGAACTTACTGAGTCTCTTGGTATGGATATAAAGTTTTTAATCAAATTTGTTAAGTTTTTTGCTCCATTAATTCTTCAGTATTCCTTATGCCCCCTTCTCTGGCTTCTCTTCTTCTGGGACTCCCATTAAATGAATATTGTTATGCTTGATGATGGTTGTTAGGCTTAAAACTGGTCTCTCAAAAGATATCCATGTCAAATCCTTGAAACCAGTAAATATTACCTTGGAAAAGGGAACTTTGCACATGAACTAATTAAGCTAATAATCTTGGTGATGAGGTCACTCTGGATTATCAGGTGGCCCATAATTCCAGTGACAATTGTTTTTTGAGAGATACGGGAGGAGAATAGATAGAAGATAAGGAGGCAATATGAACACAGGTACTGATACTGTGCAGCCCAGTAATGCCAACAGACACCAGAAGCTTGAAGAAGCAGACAACAGATTCTCTTTTAAACCCCAGATAGAATATAGCATTTGGCAATACATTGATTTGGCTTTGGCCTCCAGAAAGAAAGAATAAATTTCTGTCATTTTGACACCAAGTTTGTCATGTTTTGTTATGGTAGCTTAAGGAAACAAATACCTTGTCTCACAGGTCTCTGGGGCAGCGTTGATTTTTCTTAATTCCTGGTTCTCACACTGGATAATCTCAATTGCCTGAGATGGCTATATTATATAGCACAAACAAGAGGATGACAAAATTCTTAAAAAGAAAATCTGGAGAATGTGATATCCATAGGGGGTTTTGAGTGTATTAATATATTGGTTATATTTCTCCAGCCAAATTGGCTGATTCTTTTGTTTTCACCTTGAATTTGCTGCTGAGACTGCTAATGCATTTTTTTTTTTAATTTCAGTATTGTACTTTTCAATCCTAGAAACTTCATTTTTTCTACCTCTTTTTTCATATTCACTATTTGGTGGGTCACCTTTACCATATTTTCTTTTAATTCTTTACATATGGTTTCCTTTTGTTCTTTGAAAATATTTATAATGCTCCTTTAAAATCCTATCCAGTAAGTTAAACATCTAGGCCCATTAGATGGTTTCTGTTGAATCATTTTCTTCTTGTGTAGGAGCCAAATATTTTTGTTTCCATTCTCATAATTTTTGTACAACACTGGTAATTTTAAATGATGTAATGTGCAACTTGAAATCAGATTCCCTCTCCCCGGGATTTTTTTCATGTTATTGACATTACCATTAATTCACATACTGACTCTCCTGAACTAATTCTGTAAATCTGTGTTCTTTGTCATGGGTGAGCACAGAAATCTATGCTCAATTAGCTTATTGGTTGGTTAATAGTTTTTCTTATATTCCTTGAACCAGTAAGACTCCCAGCCTTTGCTGAGGGTTTCTGCATGTGTGCTTGGTAAGTGTTAGGTGATATGACAAATATTTTATAGCTCTGTCTTAGGTTTCACTTTCTATGTATGCAGAACTTCAAGGTCAGTCAAAGACAAGAGATTAGGACCTTCTTAGGACTTTCCTAGGCATGTACACACACCAGTTCATGACCATAAACTTGTAGATTCCCAGAAATATATTGATATTTTCAAAATCCCCTACGGATACTATGGAAACTATATATAGTTTTGTAGAAATAGTCTAGCAAGGCCAATAGCGACAGTTCTCTGAGAATATTTTTATGAGACTCCAAGCCCATCTTTTCTCTCCAGTGGCAGCTAGCCTCCTGATTTTCACAGCTATCATTGTTCCAAATTTGCTGTTTTTTAAGGCTACCATATTGCAAGGGAGTGGGGATTATAATAAGAAATGTAAATGCTTACAAAGATTTAGCTATTTCCTTGAAAAAAAAAAAACACTCCTCAAATTGTTGTGAGCTTTGGTTATTTGCAGAGTTCTAAAACATTTGATTTTGACAATGTTTGCCAGTATTTGCAAACTTTTAGTGGGGATTTAGAAAGCCTTATTCTGATGTTCTGGAAGTTCCCCCAAAAAGTACTTTTGTGGTTTTTGTAATATTTGCATCCAATTTTGTTCTCTAGTTTCTGTTTAGAAGTGTATAATCTTCCTTAAGAGAAGGCTTAGGGTTTTTTTTTTTTTTTTTTTTGGTTACAAGTTTCTTCATTCTGATTTATCCATTACTCTGATATTTTCATTTTCTACTTTCCAAAAATAACATACAACCTCTTTAATTAATAGAATCTCTTTGTTTTGGCAATTGTTTTGCTTACACACACACACCTTTATTCAAACTGATTCTCTCTCATTTCAGTAGGGTTATGAGGAATGGAATCAAACATGGGTATTTGGTCTACCATCTTGAAGTAGAGTTCACATTCATTACTTATATTTAATTTACAAGATCCATATATGCGTAGATTGATAATGAACATGATCCTATCATCTAATAAATATCCCACTAAAGGCTATATTTTAAAAACTTTTTTTTTTCATTTTTGAGTGTTCTTATTATTCATAGATACTTTTACAAAAAAAAAAAAATACTTAGGTTTAGTGTTCTCTAGTTTGAATAATTAAACACCAAAAGGACACTTAATAGACAAATCTCAGAAAGAAAGGGAGAGATTCGTGGTTTAGAAGTGCTTGCTCTGTATATGAGATAAAGTCCTGAGTCTATATGTCATTAATAGAAATGCCAGTATAAGTTGAGCATTACCCTATTGAAGCTAATGAGTATTTAGGATATATAAATTCCTTTCCTCCAGTGTATTTGTTAAGTATGTATAAAATGAAAAGTATGCACACTCATTCATGAAAAGAATAGTATTATTTGATTAAAAATCAACAAGTAGCAGAATAAGGTCTAAATATGAATATTGAGGTATTTTGAGCTGGGAGAAAAATGTATATGAAAAATCTATCATCTATGATGTAAGTTTTTACCTGAATAAAAATGTAAATTTTCCTCATGAACTTCCAATACATTTCAACTATAATTACACATCATTACCAGTACTTTTTTGCCTCTTTTTTTTTATTAATTTCACTTTTGAGGACCATACTAATTCATAAGAAATATTTAAGGATAAAATGTTTATTGAGATTGGAGTTAACACTATCATTTTGATCTGTTTCCATGAAATTCAGACAAAGGCTTTTGGTTTCCAGTGGTGTTCAAACAGTTTGGAATTGTGGAGTTCTGAATTGTGTAAGGATAAATACTCGTACTTTAACCATAACCAGCATATTTGCTTTATTCATGGGTATAAAGCAATCTTTATTTTGAGGAATTACTTCTCTTGAAGGGACAGATAATCATCATATGAGCTATAAGTAAAGTATGGTTCTATGAGTTAATATTTCTCTGCATAAACCTTTCTCCTTACAACATTTGAGTACTAGCTTCAAGAATGTTATAAATGATGTATATCTATTGTTTGTATTGTCTGAGTTGTGTTGGTGACTGTTTCTCTTAGATCATCAGATCTTTCTTCCATAATCTTCACCTTCTCATTTCTACCTGCCTTTCCCTATTCACCCAAAGATATTATCCTTCTTACTACTTAGGCCCTTGAGTCCAATCACATCTTTAGAAAACATGTATTGTTCTCATGAGTATGTCAAATACTAAGGGGGCTTGAAAAAAAAGGAGAGAGAGAGTTAAGTCAGTATGTGTCCTTAAAAGAAAGGAACATGGAAGAATGCCCACTACCGACTACAAAGAGGAAGCTATCAAGTTTAATTTGATAAGTTTTCCATTTCATTTTCTTAATAGAGTTAAGTATCCCACAGATAAACAAAACAAAAAAGTGCCATGCTGCATTACTGAAACAATTCTCACCATCTTTTGGAAATCTTGCTGATGAACCACCAATAGTTATTAATTTAAGAGAACAGAGAAGTCCAGACTTACTAAAACATTATATTCAACTAATTATCCAGTAGCCTGCAGGAGTAGCACAATTAAATCCAAATATAAGACATCCCAAAGAATATTGAATTAGTTACGGATACAACAATAACCATCTCTTCGTCTAGAAGAATAGTGAAATAATTATAAGGAGAAAACATTCCCCTAAGGATATAGAGAAGACCTGAAACTTAGGCTAGGTGTATTTTGAGAGGAAAGACAGGACACCTCAGATTGTAAAGGGGCTTCCTGATTGGGATGTGGAATTCCATAGCAGGCTGGCTAACAAATTCACTAAACATAACCCTAAGCAATTCAATAAATATTTTCACTTTCTCTCAAACACGTATGACAGTAGAAACTGTGAAATAAATTGACCCCAATGAACAGTTGATTGTGAAACCCTTGGGATGAATCCAGCTTTGTGAATGGAAGATACTTATGCCTGTCAAACTAGCCTAGATTATACTTCTCTAAAAACAAAACAAAACAAAACAAAACAAACAAGTATTAATTAGAAAAAAGAAAAGAGGGGGAAAAAAGCTTGAGGAAGGTAAAGTCTTATCTATTTCACATTTAAGTTTTTTTCTTTTCACAAGGCTTCACTTTTAAAGATTTCTACAAGAAAAACAAATTTTGAAAATATAAAGTAGTACTCTGTGCATTTCAGTCTGAAGGCTTCTCTGATTGCTGCATCTCACAAGATACCTAACTTACAATACAGGGAAGCTTCTTTTGCTGATTTACCTTGATACAGCAAGAAATAGAAGAGTAGATAGAATGCTAACAAAAATGATCTTTCTCTCCCTTTTTCCCTATATCATTCATTTTCTAATTTTCTAATTATTTCTGCAAAAAATATTGTATGGGCTACAAAAATCATAAGGCTTTAATTTTGAGTATATTTCTAGATTTAAAAATCTTTACCTCTCATTTGTTTACTTACTCATTTTATACTCCTTTTGTCCATGAAATTCAATCTGCATGAGAGCCAAGATTTGTCTTTTTTGTTCCTTCTTTTTTTTTAAGCTTTTATTATTTATTTGACAGAGAGAGGGGAGAGAGAGAGTGTGTGTGTGAGTGCTCAGGCAGGGGGAGTGGGAGAGGGAGAAGAAGGCTCCTCTACTGAGCAGGGAGCCCGATGCGGGGCTCGATCCAAGGACCCTGGGATCATGACCTGAGCTGAAGGCAGACGCTTAACTGACTGAGCCGCCCAGGTGCCCCTTTTGTTCCATCTTTTATCATCAATGTTTAGACCAATACCTGGGACAAATATTGAGCTCAGTAATTTTTAGTAGGTATGTTATTAGAACTTTATTTACATGACCTTGTGCAAGTATTGGTGTAGAACCAATAAGTGGCACAGTGTTCATATGGAGAAAGAGGAAATTCTCAAAGTTTGTTATACAAGCAAGCTATAATGAAAATGCATTAAAGGATTTTACTCCACTTTTATCTGGTTGTCAAAACCTCTATTTAATTTTTGTATTCTATTAGTATAAGTTGTCTTTGAGTGATACTATGATTTTTTTTCTTAATAAAATGACATATTATCAAGATGAATAGGAAATTTAAATATCAGATATAGGGTTAATTTAGTTGTGGGTTAGAATCTGTTGTAACCCTGAGATTTCAAGATTACTTTGATTTCTTAACAAATGAGAACTTTCCAGAGGACGTTGGCCATTCAGTGATCGCCTAGAACTAGATACCATATAACTTATTTTACAGAGACAACTTTCAAAAGTGAAATGAGATGCTTTTAATAAATAGACCAGAACAACTGGCATAACAGATACTGTCTAGGGAAAACTGGGATTTTACTTTATACTATCTAGAATGATGGTATTTAATCAATTACTATCAATTCTCAGAAAGAGTTGAAAAAATCCTAATGAGTCTGAAGATAAATACATCTCTCTCTCTCTCTCTCTCTCTCTCTCACTCACACACACACACACAGAAGTTGGGGGTTTCCCAGTCTCTGGAAGTTCTTAGCAGGACACTGTGTTTTTCAGTAGGCAAAAGATGGGCTAGTCAAAAATGTAGAGAACAGAGTTACTATCCTACTGATCATCCTTCTCTTGGCATCTGTTTCATTGAAAAATTTCTACCTGTCCACGTTGCCAAAGATTTCACTATATGAGTTTTGAGAAAATAATTCAGTGGAACTAGACATTAAATAATCACAGACCATGTTCACAGTATTCAGAAAGATCTACTAAATGAAATAACCCATTCAAAAAACTTTGATAACCTAACAAAAAGCTGAAGGGATTAATACAAATTGCAACCTGATCCAGACCAAACTGTAGCCAATGATAATAACTACCTTGTAAATTTGTGACCAAGATAGGATTATCAGAATGTTTGGTTTTTGTGTCTGGATTTACTCTTCTGGTCCCCAAAGAATTGATTTAAATTATGCTTATTGAAGTGGCTCTGTTTTTTATATTTGAAATAACTGTGGTTTGCATCTGGCCACTCTTTGTGTATAACCTACTTACTATAATGCTCCCAGGTCTAACAATTGTTTCTAATACAGAATTGCAGTAATTTGGCTCACATTCATCTAGTCCTCTTCACAACATATTTAGGGGTGTTTTTCAGAATGGAAAGGACAGATCAGCTCTTCTTTAAGAGTGATAGAAATCATGTGAATAACTTCAAGACTAGACTAAGGAAAGGGTCTTCCTGAGGATTAAGAACTCAGGCTACTTCCTGGGAATACTGGATATAAAATACTTAAGTGCTACTGACTCTAATGTGGATTAACCAATTATGAAGGGACTGAGGCTGATAACATGTACTGGTCATGTCTTAATGCATCAAGGAGTGCAGGAATTAGCTTAAAGATTGATCTTGGTGATTGATTATGTTTGTATGGATCTGCAAGTGTTCTTCTTCTTCTTTTTTTTTTTTTTGCAAGTGTTCTTAAGTGAATAAACAGATCTCCACAGTAAGTGTTGAACTGTTTATAGATGTATTCATATACAGGTAATATTTTTACCATTTTCTTGGGTCTGTTCCTGCCTTATACATACTTCTGGTTTAAGACTGCATATATTCAATATTTAAAATAGTTTTTTTTAATGTAGCTCTTGATTTTGTGAACATAATGCTTATATAGACATGCAAATTTTAAGGTTATTTTGGAAAAAAATATTGTACATCAAGAGAAAAATAATGGAAAATAATACTGTGAGAAAAGACCCAAGATGGTTTCTGTGGTTGTTACTGGAATGAGTGATTATGGGTCATTTTTTCCCCTGCTGCTTCACACATTGTATAGTATCTATATAGTATCTAAATAGTATACTCTTACTATAGTATCTAAATAGTATACTCTTAAATAACTTAGATAATCAGAGAAAGGTAACCAAAAGCCTAAAAAGTTTAGAAAATTAAGTTAGCCTAGGATTACTGCTTTGGGTATACCTTTTAAGATCTTTTAATGTATTTTTTTATTTTAAAATTTCAAAATGAAAAGCTTAGAATTGACTTATTTCATAATAATTGATTTAAAAATTAACATAATGAAATATTTTATAAAATGTGTTTTTAAACAAGCAATAAATTCTATATTCATATTGTGATTGTAGGAAAAAGGCAAAATAAAAAGTCACAGGAACATATTTTACCTAACAACAAGTTGTATAAAACAACTGCAGAATTCACAAAGGCAAAACAAAATTAAAGCAAACCAATCCTCTAAATAAAAGTGGAAAATGTAAGAATAAATCACTGAATATCTTCCTGTTATATTTGACAGTAATTAATATTGACACGTTAAAATCTGATTATATATTTCAATATGAATGATTAGAGATAAACTCTCTTCTATAAAGTAAGATGATAAATGTGAAATAGCTGAGATTCAAACCCAGGTGTTTCAAATTTATTACCACATTACCAGATTTGTTCTCTGTCCTCTACAATTACATGTATTAGAAATGGGCAATGTGTCATATAATATGGAGGGAATAACATCGAAGTCCAGCTACAAAATTTGATCAGCTAAAACTAATAAACATGTATGTATATAAATCTGTACAGCTTTATCCTAACTTATAAGAATTTATTATCTGTATAGCTACATATCAATATATAGCTCTCTATCTTTAGTTAATCTAGATATTAACTACTTTAACTTTTATAAAGAATTCAATATATTTAATTCATTTCCTAATATTTTGACTTATTTTCACATGAGTTCTAGAAAATGTTCCCTTCCCTAATTATGTGATAGACCCAATGACAACAGGGATTTAGTCTTTAGATTTTTTTTGTGTCTGAAAAAATCCTACAACAGTGTGCTCCAGAAATGGGTCGACCAGTAATAAATGGCTATATACTATTGACTAGAGAAATAAAAGTATCAATGCTGTAGAGATATGATAACGATTATCCAGATAGTTTTAGACATCAGATTGCAGATGGAGTTTTAAATTTATTTCAGTCAAATGTTTGGAAATCATTATTACACATGAATAGTACTAATAAAATAACTAGGAAGGTGAGGAACCTAAAGCAGAATGAAAGAATAAAATTTCACTGAACTAGAAAATATATTTTACTCAATCATTCACTTATTATTCATTTAGTTAATAGTTATGTATCAGGAGAAACTGCACCCATCACTATAATTTCAAAAAGACAAGATCCTTAACTTTATGAAGGTTGAATATTCATAGTCAAAGAAAACTTTCAATTGCCTTGATTTACATATATATGTTGAAATCTATTTTCATTTTTAAATAAAGTATAATTGACCTATAACACATTAACTTCAGGTGAGCAATGTAATGATTTGATATTTGTATATATTGCAAAATGATCAAAAACAAGGTTAATTAATTTTGGTCACCGCACATACATAGTGACAAATTTTTTATTCTTGTGATTGGAACATTTAGCATCTACTCTCCTAGCAACTTTCAAATATGCAGTACAGTGTTGTTATATTCAGCATGTTGTACATTACATCCCCATAACTTATTTATTTTATAACTGGAAATTTGCACCTTTGACCCCCTTCATCCATTCTACACACCCCCACTACCTGTTTCTTGCAACCACCAATCTGTCCTCCGTATCTATGAACTTGGGATTTTAATTTTTTTTAGATTTCATATATAAGTAAAATCATATGGTATTTGTCCTTCTTTGACTTATTTCAGTAAGCATAATGCCCTCAACATCCATCCATGTTATCACAAATGGCAGTATTTCCTTCTTTTTTATGGCTGAATTATATTCCATTGTATATATTTACAATATTTTCTTTATCCATTCATCCATTAATGGATACTTAGGTTACTTCATAGTTTGACTATTTTAAATAATGCTGCAGTGAACATGGGGGTGTGCACATTGTTTTGAGTTGGTGTTTTCATTTCCTTCAAATAAATTCCTGGAAGTGGAATTGCCAGATCATATGGTAGTTCTATTTTTAATTTCTTCAAGAACCTCATACTATTTTTTATGATGGCTGTACCAATTTACATTCCCATCAACAGAGCACAAAGTTTTCTTTTCTCCACATATTTGCCCACACTTGTTTATGTCATGTCTTTTTGATAATAGCCATTTTAACAGATACAAAGGGATATCTCATTGTGGTTTTAATTTGCATTTCCCTGATGATTAGTGATATTGAGTACCTTTTCCTGTATCTATTGGCCATCTGTATGTCTTCTTTGGAAAAATGTCTGTTTGGATCCTCTGCCCATTTTTCATCAAATAGTTATTTTTTTTTGTTTTGCTATTCAGTTTTATGAGTTCTTTAGATATTTTAGATATTAACCTCTTATCAGATAAATGATTTGCAAATATTTTCTTCCATTCCATAGGTTGCCTTTTGATTTTGTTGATGGTTTACTTTACTATGAACAAGCTTCATAGTTTGATGAAGTCCCCCTTGTTTACTTTTACTTTTGGTGTCTGATGCAAAAAAATATTGCCAAGAAGCTTATCACTGATGTGTTCTAGGATTTTTATGGTTTCAGATTTTACATTCAAATCTTTAACCCATTTTGAGTTAATTTTTATATGGTGAAAGATAATGATACACTTTTATTTTTCTATGTGCCTGTCCAGTTTTCCCAGCACCATTTATTGAAGAAACTGTCCTTTCCCCATTGAATATTATTGGCACCTTTGTCATAAACCAATTGACCATTTATGGATGGAATTATTTCTGAGCTCTCTCTTCTGGTCCATTGATCCATGTGTCTCTTTATGTTAGTATCATACTGTTTTTATTTCTATAGCTTTGTAATATAGTTTGAAATCAGGGAGTGTGATACCTCCAGCTTTGTTCTTTCTCAAGATTGCTTTGACTATCTGGCTTGACTTTTGTGGTTCCATACAAATTTTAGGATTGTATGTCTTGAAAATTATGATTTGAAATTTTGATAGGGATTGCACTGGATCTATAGTTTGATTTTGGTAGTATGAACATTTTAATAATATTCTATCAGTTCTTGAGCACAGAATATATTTCCATTTATTTGTGTCTTTGTCAATTTATTTTATCAATGTCTTATAATTTCCAGAGTACAGGTCTGTTACCTTCTTGCTTTAATTTATTCCTAGTTATTTTACTCTTTTTAATGCAATTGTAAATAGGTAGTTTTTTTAATATCTCTTTCTGATAGTTCATAAGTACTGTATAGACAATCAACAGATTTTTATGTATTGATTTTGTATCCTACAACTTTACTAAATTTGTTTATTAATTCTAACAGTTTTTGATGCTGTCTTTAGGGTTTTATATGTATAATATGTATTCCACAAATAATGACAGTTTTACTTCTTCCTTTCCAATTTGGATGCCTTTATGTATTTTTCTTGTCTAATTGCTCTGGCTAGGACTTCTAGAACTGTGTTGAGAAAGCAAGAAGGGCATCCTTGTCTTGTTCCTGATATTGGAAAGCTTTCAGTTTTTCATCATTGATATGATGTTAACTGTGTGTTCTTCATATATAGCCTTTATTATGCTGAGGAACATTTTCTCTATGCAGACTTTCTTGAGACATTTTATCATAAATGTTGAATTTTGTCAAATGCTTTTTCTGTATCTATTGAGATTATATGATTTTTATTCTTCATTTGTTAATTTGGGATATCACATTGACATACAGATGTTGAACCATTCTTGGATCTCTAGAAAAATCTCACCTAATCATGGTGTATGATCTTTTTCATGCGTTGTCAAATTTGACATGCTAATATTTTGTTGAGGATTTTTGCATCTATGTTCATCAGGGATTTTATTTTCTTGGGGCTTCCATCTCTGTATTTGGTATCAAAGTAACACTGGCCTCATTAAATGATTTTGAAAGTATTCTTTCCTCTTCTGTTTTTTGGAGGAGTTTGAGAAGGATTAGTATATAATTCTTATTTGAAAGTTTGGTAGAATTAACCAGGGAAACCATCTTGTTCTGGAGTTTTGTTTGTTGGGAGGTTTTTTATTACTGTTTCAATCTCCTTATCAGTAATCAGTCTGTTTAGGCTTTCTATTTTTTTTTTATGGTTTAGTCTTTGTAGATTGTATGTTTCTTTGTAGATTGTATGCTTCTAAGATTGTATGTTTCTACGTAGATTGTATGTTTAGTCTGTAGATTGTATATATATGGCAAACTTTTGGCATATAATTGTTCATAGCAGTCCCTTAGGATCTTTGTATTTATTTTTTTTATGTATTTTTATGTATTTTTATTTTATTATGTTATGTTAATCACCATACATTACATCATTAGTTTTTGATGTAGTGTTCCATGATATTTCTATGTTATCAGTTGTTACTGTCTCTTCTTTTATATCTGATTTTATTTATTTGAATTCTCTCTTTTTCCCCCTTGGGAGTCTATCTGATAGTTTGTCAGTTTTGTAATCTTTTCAAGAGATGAGCAATTACTTTCATTGATCTTTTAGTCTTTATTTCTTTAGTCTTTATTTCATTTATTCCACTCTGATCTTTATTCACTTTCCTCTACTAATTTTGGGCTATATTTGTTCTTTTATTCCCATTTTCTTGAGTTGTATAGTTATACTATTTATTCAAGACTTTTACTCATTCTTGTGGTATGCATTTATTGCTATGAACTTCCCTTTTGCATCCTATAAAATTTGGTATGTTATATTTCCATTTTATTTGTCTGAAGGTACTTTTTTCTCTTTTGATTTTTTCTTTGACCCATTGGTCATTTAGTAGCCTGTAGTTTAATCTCCACATATTTGTGCATTTTCCAAATTTCTTTGTGGAATTGATATAACTTATATCTAGTTTCATACCATTGTGGTCAGAAAGGATGCTTGATATGATGGTAATCTTTATAAATTTTAAAAACTTGTTTTGTGACCTAACATATGATTCATCCTGGAGAATGTTTGAGAATAATGTGCATCCTGTTGTTTTGGAATGGAATAGTCTGTAAACATCTGTTAAGTCTACCCAGTCTAATGTGTCATTTAAGACCATTGTTTCCATATTAATTTTCTGTCTGAATGATCTATCCATTGATGATCAGTGGGTTATTAAAGTCTCCCACTATTATTGTATTTTGGTCTATTTCTCTCTTTAGGTCTGTTGATATCAGTTATGTATTTTATATATATATATATATATATATGTTGAGTCCATAAATATTTACAAATGTTATATCCTCTTCCTAGATTGAATAATTTATAATTATGCAATGGCCTTCTTTGTCTCTTATTACAGTCTTTGTCTTAAAATCTAGTTTGTGTGATATAAGTATAGCTAGCCCAGCTTTCTTTTGGTTTCCATTTGCATGAAATATCTTTTTCCATCCCTTCACTGACAGTCTATATGTATTTTTATCTCTGAAGTGATTGTCTTGTATGCAGTATTTGGATGGGTCATTTTTTTTTAAATTATCCAGCCACTCTAATTTATTTGCTTAGACTATTCCACTTACATTTCTTTTAAAGATTTTATATATTTGTCAGAGAGAGAAAGACCATAAGCAGGGGGAGTGGCAGACAGAGGGAGAAGCCCGCATCCCATTGAACAAGGAGCCTGATGTGGGACTTGATCCCAGGATCTGGGATCATGACCCAAACTGAAGGCAGATGCTTAATTGACTGAGCCACCCAGGCATCCCCCCACTTACATTGTTTTAAAGATTTATTTATTTATTAGAGAGAGAGTGCACATGGTGGTGAGGGACAGATGGAGAGGGAGAGAGTGTCTTAAGCAGACTCTGCACTGAGCATGGAGCCAAATATGGGGCTCGAACTCATGACTCTGAGATCACGGCCTGAGCCAAAACCGAGAGTTGGACGCTTAACCAACTGCACAACCAAGGCACCCTTCATTTATATTTAAAGTAATTATTGATTGGTATGTACTTTCTGTCTGTTTTACATTTTTTTCTGTTCCATTATTCTTCTCCTGGTCTCTTCCTTCATGATTTGTAGATTTTCCTTAGTGGTATACTTTTTTCTATCTACTATGGGTTTGTGGTGTGTGCCTACCATGTGGCTTACATATAACAAATCATATTTATAACATCTTTTAAGTTGTTAACAACTTAAATTTGAATGCATTCTGAAGTTCTACATTTTTACTTCCCCTTCCCCACATTTTATGTTTTTAATGTTATATTTGTCATCATCTATTTCATTTCCTTTTGTGCTCTAATGTTCATACTAGCTTTACAAGTGATTAATAAACTACCTTTATAATTTTAGATTATTCTAAATTTTAAAATATATTTACCTTTATCAGTGAGGTTTATACTTCCATATGTTTTCCTGTTACTAATTAGTACCCTTTCTTTTTAGCTTAAAGAGGTCCCTTTAACCTTTCTTGTAAGCCTGGTTTAGTAGTGACATACTTCTTTAGCTTTTGCTTGTCTGGTAAACTCTTTCTCTTTCCTTCAATTCAGAATAACAAGTTTGACAGGTACTCTTGCCTAGAAGATTTTTTGTGTGTTTTTTTCTTTTTTCTTTTCTTGCCTTTTCTTTAAGCACTTTGAATATATTGTGCTACTCCCTTAAGGTTTGCATAGTTTCTCCTGAAAAATCTGCTGGTTGTCTTATGCAGATTTCCTTGTATATAACAAGTTGTTTTACTCTTGCTGCTTATAAGAGTCTTTCCTTCTCTTAACTCTTGACATTGTAATTATGTGTCTTGGTGTGAATTTCTTAGGATGCCTCATATTTGGAACTTTCTGGGCTTCCTGGATCTAGATATGTATTTCTTTTTCCAAGGTAGGGAAGTTTTCAGCCTCTTTCTCTCTCCTCCTTCTAGAATCTCTAAAATGTGGATGTTAGTGTGCTTGAAGTTTCTTAGGCTATTTTTACATGTTTTTCTGGTTTTTTTTTTTTCCCTTTTGCTGCTTTAATTTAGTTCTTTCCACTTTTCTATCTTTGAGGGTATTAATCCTTTCTTCTCCTTCATCTAGTCTGCTGTTTAAATTCTATAGTGTATTTTTTTTTTTAAGTAGGCTCCATGACCAGCATGGAGCCCAACATGGGACTTGAACTCATGACCCTGAGATAAAGACCTAAGCTTGGATCAAGACTCATATGCTTAACCGACTGAGCTATCCAGGTGTCCTTCTAGTATATTTTTTTTTTTCTTTCAAGACTTTACTTAAACTGTAGTGAGTTAATATATAGTGTAGTATTAGTTTCAGGAGTAAAATTTAGTGATTTATCACTTGCATATAACACCAGGTTCTCATTACAAGTGCCCTCCTTGTGGTCCATCACCCATTTACCCCATCCTCCCACCAACCTCCCCTCCAGCAACCCTCAGTTTGTGTCCTATAGTAAAGAGTCTTTTATGGTTTGGTTCCATCTCTGTTTTTTTAATCTTATTTTTCCTTCCCTTCCCTTATGTTCATCTGTTTTGTTTCTTAAATTACACATATAAGTGAAATCATATGGTATTTATCTTTTTCTGACTGACTTAATTTGCTTAGCATTATACTCCCTAGCTCTATCCATGTCATTGCAAATGACAAAATTTCATTCTTTTTGATGGCTGAGTAATATTCCACTATATATACATATGTGTACATATATATATATATATATATATATATATATGTATATATATATGCCACCTCTTCTTTATCCATTCATCAGTTGATGGGCATTTGGACTCTATCCATAATTCGGTTATTGTGGATAGTGCTGCTATAAACATTGGGGTCCATGTGATCCTTCGAATCACTTTTTGTATCCTTTGTTTAAATACCTTATATTGTAATTGCTGGGTCATAGGTAGTTCTATTTTTAGCTTTTTAACTTTATGAGGAACCTCCATACTGTTTTCCAGAGTGGCTGCACCAGTTTGCATTCCCACCAACAGTGTAAGAGAGTTCCCCTTTGTCCACATGCTTGCCAACATCTATTGTTTCCTGAGTTGTTAATTTTACCCATTCTGACTGGTATTAGGTCGTATCTCATTGTGGTTATGATTTCTATTTCCCTAATGATGAGAGATATTGAGCATTTTTCATTTGTCTGTTAGCCATTTGTATGTCTTCTTTGGAAAAATGTCTGTTCATATCTTTTGCCCATTGCTTAACTGGATTTTTTATTTTTTGGGGTGTTGAGTTTGATGAGTTCTTTATAGATTTTGGATACTAGCCCTTTACCTGATATGTCATTTGCAAATATCTTCTCCCATTCTAAAAGTTGCCTTTTAGTTTTGTTGATTATTTCCTTTACCATGCAGAAGCTTTTAATCTTGATCAAATCCCAATAGTTCATATTTGTTTTTGTTTCCCTTGCCTACAGCCATGCGTCTAGTAAGAAGTTGTTGTGGCCTAAGTCAAAGAGGTTGCTGCCTATGTTCTCCTCTAAGACTTTGATGGATTCCTGTATCGCATTTAGGTCTTTAATTCAGTTTGAATTTATTTGTGTGTGTGGTATAAGAAAGTGGTCCAGTTTTATTCTTCTTCATGTTGTTGTCCAGTTTTCCCAACACCATTTGTTGAAGACACTGTCTTTTTTCCATTGGATATTGTTTCCTGCTTTGTCAAAGATCAGTTGTGGGTCCATTTATGGGTTTTCTCTTCTGTTCCATTGATCTATGTGTCTGTTTTTGTGTCACTACCTTACTATCTTACTGACTACAGCTTTGTAATATAACTTGAAGTCTAGAAGTGTGATGCCTCCAGCATTGCTTTTCTTTTCCAAGGTGGCTTTGGCTGTATGGGATCTTTCATGGTTCCATACAAATTTTAGGATTTTTCTAGTTCTGTGAGAAATGCTGTTGGTATTTGGATAGGGATTGCATTAAATGTGTAGATTGCTTTGGGTAGTATAGACATTTTAACAATATTTGTTCTTCCAATCCATTAGCATGGAATGCTTTTCCATTTCTTTATATCATTTTCAATTTCTTTCATGAGTGTTCTATAATTTTCAGAGTACAGATCTTTTACATCTTTGGTTAGGTTTATTCCTAGGTATCTTATGTTTTGAGTGTAATTGTAAATGGAATTGATTCCTTGATTTCTCTTTCTGCTGCTTCATTATTGGTATGTGGAAATGCAAAATATTATTGTATGTTGATTTTGTATCATATGACTTTACTGAATTCCTGTATCAGTTCTAGCAATTTTTTGGTGGAGTCTTTCAGGTTTTCTGCATAGAGTATCATGTTGTCTGCAAATAGTGAAAGTTTGACTTCTTCGTTGCCAGTTTGGATGCCTTTTATTTCTTTTTGTTGTCTCATTTCTGAGACTAGGACTTCTAATACTACGTTGAACAACAGTGGTGAGAGTGGACATCCCCGTCGTGCTCCTTACCATAGGGGAAAGACTCAGTTTTTCCCCATTGAGGATGATATTAACTGTGGGTCTTTTGTGTATGACCTTCATGATGTTGAGGGATGCTCCTTCTATCCCTACTTTCTTGAGGGTTTTTATCAAGAAAGGATGTTGTATTTTTTCAAATGATTTTTCTGTGTCTATTGGGAGGATCGTATGGTTCTTATCCTTTCTTTTATTAATGTGGTGTATCATGTTGGTTGATATGTGGATATTAAACCACCCCTGCAGCCCAGGAATAAATATCACTTGTTTGTTGTGAATAATCCTTTTAATGTACTGTTTGATTTGATTAGAGAACTTTTGCATCCATGTTCATCGGGAATATTGGTCTCTAGTTCTCCTTTTCAGTGGGGTCTTTGGTTTTGGAATCAAGGTAATGCTGGCCTCATAGAATGAATTTGGGAGTTTTCCTTCTATTTCTATTTTTTGGAACAATTTCAGAAGAACATATATTAATTCTTCTTTTAGTGTTTGGTAGAAATATACTGGGAAGCCATCTGGCCCTGCACTTTTGTCTTTTGGGGAGATTTTTATTACTAATTCAATTTCTTTGCTGGTTATGGGTCTGTTCAAATTTTCTATTTTTCCGGATTCAGTTTTGGTAGTTTACATGTTTCTAGGAATGTATTTGTTTCTTCCAGATTGCCCAATTTATTTTTTTTTTTAAAGATTTTATTTATTTATTTGAGAGAGAGAATGAGATAGAGAGAGAGAGCATGAGACAGGGGAGGGTCAGAGGGAGAAGCAGACTCCCTGCCAAGCAGGGAGCCCGATGCGGGACTCGATCCCGGGACTCCAGGATCATGACCTGAGCTGAAGGCAGTCGCTTAACCAACTGAGCCACCCAGGCGCCCAAGATTGCCCAATTTATGAGCATATAATTTCTCATAATATTTTCTTATAATTGTTTGTATTTCTGTGGTGTTGACTGTGATCTCTCCTCTTGAATTCATGATTTTATTTATTTGGGTCCTTTCTCTTTTCTTTTTGATACATCTGGCTAGGGGTTTTGTTATCAAACAAAACTATCAATTTTGCAAATTATTCCAAAGAACCAGCTCCTAGTTTCATTGATTTTTTTTATTTCTATATCCTTTATTTCTGCTCTAATCTTTATTATTTCTCTCTCCTGTTGGATTTAGGCTTTATTTGATCTTCTTTTTCCACATCCTTTATATGTAAGGTGAGGTTGTATATTTGAGACTTTTCTTGCTTCTTCAGGAAGGCCTGTATTGCTATATACTTCCCTCTTATAACTGCTTTTGCTGCATCCCAAAGGTTTTAGACTGTTGTGTTTTCATTTTCATTTGCTTCCATGTATTTTTTATTTATTCTTTAATTTCCTGGTTAACCCATTCATTCTCTAGTAAGATGTTCTTTGGCTCCCATGTATTTGTGATTTTCCAATTTTTTTTTCTTGTGGTTGATTTCAAGTTTCATAGTATTGCATTTGAAAAATATGCATGGTTTGATCTCAATCTTTTTGTAGCAGTCAATTCCTGATTTGTAACACAGTATATGATCTATTCTGGAGAATGGTCCATGTGCATGCAAAAAAGACTGTGTATTCTGCTGATTTAGGATGAAATGTTCTGAATATCTCTCTTAAGTCCATCTGGTGCAGTGTGTCAATCAGAGCCCTTGTTTACTTGTTGATCTTCTGCTTAGACAATCTATGTTTTGCTATGAATGGGCTGTTAAAGTCGCCTTCTATTATTTTATTATTATCAATGAGTTCCTTTATGTTTGTTATTAATTGATTTGTATATTTGGCTGCTCCCAAGTTAGGCACATAAATATTTACAATTCTTAGATCTTCTTCTTGGATAGACCCGTTTATTATGATATAGTTCCCTTCTTCATCTATTACTACAATCTTCGGTTTAAAATCTCATTTGTCTGATATATGTATGTCTACTCCGGGTTATTTTTTTGTTTTTGTTTTTTTGAGACTGTTAGCATGATAAGTGGTTCTCCCCCTCACTTTCAATCTGGAGGTGTCTTTGGGTCTAAAATGAGTCTCTTGTAAGCAGCATATGAATGGGTCTTGTTTTCTAATCCATTCTGATACCCGATGTCTTTTTATTAAGGCATTTAGTCCATTTACATTCAGAGTAATGATAGATATGAGTTTAGTGCTATTGTATTACCTGTAAAGTCACTGGTCTTGTCGATTGTCTCTGTTCCTTTCTAGTCTTGTTGCTTTTGGTCTCTCGTTCCTGCTCAAAATATTCTCTTTAATATTTCTTACAGGGCTTGTTTGGCTCCTTTAGTTTTTGATTGTCTTGAAAACTCTTTATCTCTCCTTCTATTCTAAATAATAGCCTTGCTGGATAAAGTATTCTTGGCTACATATTTTTCCCCTTTAGGGTGTTGAATATTTCCTCCCATTCCTTTTTGGCCTGCCATGTTTCATTGGACAGGTTTGCTGTTAAACTTCTGTATCTACCCTTGTAGGTCAAGGACGTTCTGTTCCTATCTGCCCTCAAAATTCTCTTTCTTTTTGTAATTTGCAAGTTACACTATGATATGTTGTAGTGTTTACCTGTTTTTGTTGATTTTGTAGGGAGTTCTCTATGCCTCTTTGACTTGAATGCCTGTTTCTTTCCCCAGATTGGGGAAGTTCTCAGGTATAATTTGCCCAAATAAACCTTCTGCCTCTTTTTCCCCACTCTTCTTCTTCTGGGACTCCTATAATATGGATATTATTTCACTGTATAGAGTCACTGAGTTCCCTAAGTCTACCTTCATGATCTAAGAAAGGATGCTGTATTTTTTCTTTCCTCTTCTTTTCAGCTTATTTTCCTTTTGTTTTAAGTATTTTTATTGTTATGTTAATCACCATACATTACATCATTAGTTCTTGATGTAGTGTTCCATGATTCATTGTTTGTGTATAACACCCAGTGCTCCATGCAGAACGTGCCCTCTTTAATACCCATCACCAGGCTAACCCATCCTCCCACCCCCCTCCCCTCTAGAACCCTCAGTTTGTTTTTCAGAGTCCATCATCTCTCATGGTTCGTCTCCCCTCCTTAATCTCAGGAAACAAACTGAGGGTTGCTGGAGTGGTGGGGAGTGGGAGGGATGGGGTGGCTGGGTGATAGACATTGGGGAGGCAATGTGCTATGGTGAGCGCTGTGAATTGTGCAAGACTTGAATCACAGATCTGTACCTCTGAAACAAATAATACAATATATGTTTAAAAAAAAAAAAAAAGGTGAAGGGGGGAATTCAGCTTATTTTCCATAGTTTTATCTTCTATATCACCTATTCTCTCCTCTACTTCTTCAGTCCTCATTGTGATTATATCCAGTTTTGCATCTCAGTCATAGCATTTTTTTATTTCAGCAAGACTGGTTTTTAGGTCCTTTATCTCTGCAGCAAGGTTTTCTCTGGTATCTTCTATGCTTTTCTCAACCCAGCTAGTAGTCGTATGACTGTTGTTCTAAATTCCTGTTCAGATATATTGCTTACGTATGTTTTGAGCAAGTCCCTGGATGTGACTTCTTCTTGACCTTTCTTTTGGGGAGAATTTCTGCATCTTGTCATTGTGGCTAAGTTTCTGTATTTTGTATGTTTTGAAAGCGTGTTGTTTCCTGCACCTGAGAGTAATGCTATATTAAAAAGGGGTCCTACACTGTCCAGGGCCTGGAACTTCATGAAGCGTTTGTTGTACACTGTGTGTACTCTGCTGTTGTGTTTTGGCTGCTCTTTCTCACTGGTCAGACCTCTGCAGATCTCTTCCTTGCTTTCAGTGGAGAGTGTTTGGATCTTTAACTAGGTGTGCTTTGATTTGTTTGTTAAAATAAGCCTGGGGAAAAAGAAAAAAAAAAAACCCGAAAAAAAAAAAAAAAAAAAAAGAGAAAGAGAGAAAAGGAAAAGGAATGAAAAAAAAATAAAAAAACTGTAAGCCTGATTCAAAAGAAAGAAAAAGAAAGAAAAAAAGAAACCTGATCAAAAGAGAGAGAGAGAGAGAGAAAAGGAAATGAAAAAAAGAAACTAACAAACACGGAAAAAACTGTAAGCATAATTCCAAAGAAAAGAAAAGAAAAAAAAAAAAGTAAGGCCTGGTCCTATTGCCACCAGAACTGCAGGTGATGCTTTGAAGCACTCTATGATCATTAGACTTGGTGCATATGGGGTGCTGCCTATGCTGGTGTTCTAGGGGGAGAGGCCCACCACACTGGCTCAGAGTCGGACCTGTCCCAGTAAATATGCACTTCCCAGGTACAGGGGGCGGGGCTTGGCATAAGTGGAACCCACCTACATTGGGGGCTGCTATGTTGCTCTCTGAAGTCCCACTGTGTTAGTGGCAAGGGGGAAAATGGCCCACCCCACTCTCTCATCCTATTCATACTACCTGCTCTTCAAGAAGCCCTCACAGAATAATGAGGGCCTTCAGTACACCCAGCACCACAGCTCTCTTGTGTTTTATCTTTGGCCCAATGCTGGGATACAAAACTCGCAAATCTTAAAGCAGCTGGCACCATGCAGACCTGCTCCTCTCCTCCAGAGAAGTGTCTTGCTGCCCTGTGTCTGGTGTTCTTTGTCCCAGGAGACAAAGAACCAACCATGGAGATCATTATCCCAGTCCTCAGATTGATTTCCTGGGTGTTCCAAGTGATCTGACCTCAATACAGGTGTGTTCCAGGGACGAGGAAGACACAGGGTCCCCCTACTTAACTCTTCCTCTGTTTTTTTTTAGTTCAGTTATTCTTCTTTGTGACTGCTATTTGTTACTTTCTTATATTTTCTATCTTTTTATTGAAGTTCTCACTGTGTTCATCCATTCTTCTTCAGGGTTCAGTAAGCATCTTTATGATGACATTTTGGAATCTTTAGCAGTAAATCATTTATCTTCATTTCATTAAGGACTTTTTCTGATGTTTATATTGTTCTTTCATTTCTCTTGAAATGTTTCTTCATTTCTGTTTCTTCATTTCTCTTGTCTCTCTGTGTTGGTGTCTTTCCATAGATGAATCAGCCACTTCTTTCATTCTTGATGAAATGGACATGAGGGAGATAAGCCTTATCATTCCAACCTGCCCTGGCTCTGGGTTGTCTCTCAAACTTTGTGACTGTTCAAGCAGCCTATATTATTTTTAGTGGCTCCCAGTATTTGAGAGTGTGCCAAGACCTGTCAATGTCCCAAAGGGAAGGATATCAGCACATAGATTCAAGTTGACTGGAATCCAGACCCACAGGCAGTAGCTTTTAAAGCATGCAAATGTATAGAATCCTGTGGTATAACAAGCATAAATTCTGCTGGCCACCAGAACCAGGTGATGTAGAGGTGTCTCTTGTGGCTGTCACAAAAATCAGGCCAGACAAATGTACAACACCTTTCAAGGAGATACCAGCAACCTGAAGTAAAGCAGAAGGACAACACAAAAAAGATATCCACTGACCTCTGTCCCTGGAGTAGTCTTCTAGGTATGTGCCAAATTAGAAGACTGACCTTAGGCTGAAGCTCCAGGATAAGCAAATAGGCCTCTTTCACAGAAAGCCTTCAGAGGTATTTCAGTCTGCTGTCCATAAAGTGCACTTGGTGTAGTATGCAACCAAGGATTGTCACTGAATTTATTATAGTTCCATGGTATCTAGTATGTAACCCCTGCTGGCCACCAGAACTAGGTGATTAAAAGGTGTCTCCTGGGGGTGCCTGGGTGGCTCAGTCAGTTAAGCGGCTGCCTTCGGCTCAGGTCATGGTCCCAGGATCCTGGGATCGAGCCCTGCATCGGGCTCACTGCTCGGCAGGAAGCCTGCTTCTCCCTCTTCCACTCCCCCTGCTTGTGTTGTCTCTCTCGCTGTGTCTCTCTCTGTCAAATAATAAAATCTTAAAAAATAAAAATAAAAAAAAAATAAAAGGTGTTTCCTGGTCAGTAGCTACAACAATCAGGGTACCAGAAGTACAAACAGGGGAACCTGTCACATATATAATTACCCCTCTGGAAGATAATCATGCTCTGGAGTGTGGCAGAGTCGGAGAGTGTAAAGATAGTACCAAGCCCTCCAGATCTCTGAAGATTACGGGAGGCCCTTAGATGTGTGTTTAATTAGAAGCCTTCTCAGGCTACAGATATCAGGATAAACTTATAAGCCTCTTGCATAGAAAGACTGGACATCTGGGTCTATTGACTCTTGCTGTGCTCTGTGTTTAAGAACTCTTTCTATGTTGGTTATAGTCCTTCATATAATAGAACCCTCATTGCTTAACCCTGCTTGCTACCAGAGCCAGGTGATCTAATGATGTCCCCTGGGCAGCAGCATCAAAAATTGGGGCCACTAAGGAGGGTACCAGCTCTTTTCTGGGAGATATTATCAAGCCAAAGCATGGAAGAGGGAAAGTACAATAATAGTGCTCACAAGCCTCCATCCCAGTAGACTATTCCAGTAGGTCCACAGATGTATGTTACATTTGATGCCTGTGTCCGTCAGGGTGATACTCAGATATAAGCCAATAAGCCTCTTTCACATAAAGGCTGGGTTATTCTCAATTGGTGCCTCTACACTGGGCCCTGGAGTGGGTGAATCCAAATGTATGACCCTTTTAAGAGTTGTTTCTCAGTTTACAACAGTTTTGTGACATAGATCCTGTTGATTTTCAAAGTTAGATGTTTTGGAGATTAATCTCTCAGGTGCAGGTTTCAAAAGTTGAGTTTCCCAAGGTGGGATTCAAACACTTCACTACTCAGGGAGAAGCTCAAGTTTTGAGTTCCTCCTGATTATAGATGGCCATGCTAAGTGTGGAGTACATGGTGAAATTTCATCCCAGCCTCTTTTATCTGCCTTGATGTGGGATTTCTTTTTTTCTGGTCTCCTCAATGTGTAGGAGTCACTTAGCTTTTTTTTTTTTTTTCAGAGAAAATTTTTCCATATGTATCTATAGATTCAGAGTGTCTGTGGGAGGAGGTGACTTCGGGGTCTTCCTGTGTCACCATCTTGAACCAGAACCCCTCTTCATTGTTTTTATACTAAAGTACTTCAACTTGTATTAATATGAATTCTGAAAAATAAGTTTTTCAAGTTTTTTTTTTAATCCTAATAACTGCAGTTATAGAAGAGTGTGATTTTGTTTTTGTGTTTAAAACAGGTCAGTGGAGTGTAAGCCATTACACAGAGAATACAGTTCCTGAGGCAATAGAAATCTTATGTAGAAATGTATACTTACTACCTTATTGAGAGTGTTTGGGTTTGCAGTTTACCAAAGTGTAAATAGCCAATGGCTTTTATAAGTTGTGTGTAACTTGATTAGCCAATAAACGATACTAAGGTACAAAATAAGCCATTTTACCACATACAGTTACCCATTCAAGCCTGTCATCCATTGAGCTGTACATAAAAGGACATTTGCAGGATAGTGTATCTACTTCTTTATTGCAGAGTATCTTTGTTTATGTATCAGTACACAAAATTTAGTAATTAGCAGTAGGTCTCAGTTCATTTAATGTAAATGAGCAAGATCTCAACTCTCCTACATTCTATTAGGGTGTAATAGCTCTCTTGACCTCCACTTAGGAACAAGGTATTTCATCCACCACCAGGGGAAAATGAAAATGGCAGTGGCTTCCTTTTTCTTCATGGAAATGCAAAGTACCTTTTACATCAATTTGTATTAATCAATGAAGAAAATATGAGATTAGTTTTATTTATCAGACTTGAACTGTAGTAACTAATTGCAAGAATGTGCCCTTTTGGTGGTTTGAGCAACAAATTGAAGTCAACAATAATATTTTTGCCTTTTCTTTATGAATAGAAACTTCAAACATAAAATAAACATTTCAAATTGCTTTTTCTCTCAACATGCAGGAGGAGAAACAATTTTCTGAAGTTAATAACATTTCTGCAAAGGCTGTGGGGAAATCATGCAAAGCTAAACTGCATAGCATGGAAGCCTGCTAAACAAAAAAACTTTTGGAACTTCTATTATATTTCTTTTCTTTATTGTTCTATGAGATTTAAAGTACTTTGAAAGAGTACCCATTTTTTTAGAACCTGGATGTCTCATATATCTTAGAGAAGGAGACATTTAAACAATCATTAACTCTTACATCAATTGTATTTATGAAGGTAAAGTTTTTCAGGTTTTTTTTTTATTCCTCTAGAAATGTATAGAAGTGCTATTATTATTTTTAATGCATGTCTTAATAGATAAGGGGATTATTATTTTAATGGGTTATAACCTTTTGGATTAAGACATTAATTTTCTAAATTATGATTTGATATGATTATGATTGTACATAATAGAATGGATGTAACTTTTTCTTTTCATATTTGGGACTCTTTTTACAAGGAAAAAACTCCTTCAAAAAATGATGTGGAATTTTAATGTCTTATGAACAACAAATTCATGTCTGAAATTGCCTTGCTCGCTACTCTCACTCTAGCCAGAAATGACATTGTAGCTGACAGCCACCTTGCTAAGTATAGGACCTTTTATTGGTAGAACTAAACATAAAAACCCTCACTCTGTCATCATAGGCTTAAGACAGATGTCAGCAAACATTTCCTAAAGAACCAGAGAGTAAATACATTAGTTTTTGTGGGTCATATATTCTCTATAGCAGCTACTCAAATCCACTCTTATAGTATAAAAACAGCTATAGATAATATATAAATCTTTTTTATTTTTTTCAACCATTTAAAAATGTAAAAACCATTCCAACTTGTAGGCCATTCAAAGAAAAGCAATGGTCCACTTTTGGCCTGTGGGTCATAATTTGCTGAATGCTGGCTTAATATACATCACTGGCTAAAATGCTTGTTTGCATTTCTGAGCCCACGTTGTCCAATCTTCTTTAATTTCTTTTTTACACATGAAAAAAAAATTATTTTAAAAGATCTCACTATACAAAGCTAATAGAATATTTTAGTGGGATCCCTTTGCAGATATATACTATATATTCATTCAGAAGGTCTCAGTCCTTTTGAGGAGACAGAAATATAAAACACTACTATGACTGAACAAAATGGTATGAAGCAGAAAAGATAGGTAAGTAATTCTGCCTGGCAGAGTTAGGGAGTATAATAAAAGCTGAACTTATTTTTTTGTTTCAACTTTTTATTTAAATTCTAGTTAGTTAACATATAGTGTAATATTAATTTCAGGTGTAGAATTTAGTGATTCATCACTTACATATAACACCCGCTGCCCATCACAAGTGCCCTCCTTAGTACCCATCACCCATTCAATCCATCTCCCGCCCACCTCCTCTCCAGTAATCCTCAGTTTGTTCCCTATACTTAAGAGTCTGTTATATACTTTGCCTCTTCTCTTTTTCCCCCAATATTCATCTGTTCTGTTTCTTAAATTCCACATATGAGTGAAATCATTTGGTATTTGTCTTTCTCTGACTTATTTCACTTAGCATAATACTCTCTACCTCCTTCAGTGTCATTGCAAATGGCAAGATTTCATTCTTTTTTATGGCTCAATAATATTCCATTTATATACACACCACATCTTCTTTATCCATTCATCAGTCAATGGACATTTGGACTCTTTCCATATTTGGACTATTGTTGATAATGCTCCTATAAACCTCAGGGTATATGTGCCCCTTGAATCAGTATTTTTGTAACCTTTGGGTAAATACCTAATAGTGCAATTACTGGATCATAGGGTAGTTTTATTTTTAACTTTTTGAGGAACCTCCACAGTTTTCCAGAGTGGCTGCATCAGTTTGTATTCCCACCAACAGTGCAAGAGACTTTCCCTTAATCTGCATCCTTGCCAAAATCTGTTTCCTGTGTTGTTAATTTTAGCCATTCTGAGTAGTGTGAGGTAATATCTCATTGTAGTTTTGATTTCTATTTCCTTGATGATGAATGAGCATATTGTTGAAAGTTGAAAATATATTGAGCATATTTTCATGTTCCATTATCCATCTGTATATCTTCTTTGGAAAAATGTCTACTCAAGTCTTCTGACCATTTCTTAACTGGATTTTTTATTTTTGGGGTGTTGAATTTGATGAGTATTTTTTAAAGATTTTATTTATTTGAGAGAAAGAGCACATGAGTAGGGGTTGGGGAGAGGGAGAAGCAGACTCCCTGCTGAGTAGGGAGCCTGACATGTGGTTCAAGCCCAGGACTTCTGGGATCATGACCTGAGCCTAAGGCAGAAGCTTAACTGACTGAGCCACCCAGGTGCCCCTGATGAGTTCTTTATATATTTTAGATAGTAACCCTTTATCAGATACGTTATTTGCAAATATCTTCTCCCATTCCAAAGGTTGCCTGTTAGTTTTGTTGATCATTTCCTTTGCTGTGCAAAAAGCTTTTTATCTTGATGAAGTCCCAATAGTTCATTTTTGCTTTTGTTTCCCTAGCCTCAAATGTGTCTAGAAAGAAGTTGCTACAGCTTATGTCAAAATGGTTATTCCCTGTGTTCTCTAGGATTTTAATGGATTCTTGTCTTACATTTAGGTCTTTCATCCATTTTGAATTTATTTTTGTGTGTGGTATAAGAATGTGGTCCAGTTTCATTCTTCCGCATGTTGTTGTCCAGTTTTCCCAACATCATTTGTTGAAAAGCCTGTCTTTTTTCCATTGGATATTCTTTCCTGCTTTGTCAAAGATCAGTTGACCATATAGTTGTGGGCCCATTTATGGGTTTTCTCCTCTGTTCCATTGATCTGTGTGTCTGTTTTTGTATCGATACTATACTGTCTTACTGACTACAGCTTTGTAAAATAGCTTGAAGTCCAAAATTGTGAGGCCTCCTGTTTTGCTTTTCTTTTTCAAGATTGCTTTGGCTACTTGGGGACTTTTGTGGTTCCATACAAATTTTAGGATTGTTTGTTCTAGTTCTGTGAGAAATGTTGGTATTTTGATAGGGACTATATTAAATGTGTAGATTGCTTTGGCAGTATGGACATTTTAACAATATTTGTTCTTCCAATCCATGAGCATGGAATGTTTTTCCATTTCTTTGTATCATTTTCAATTTCTTTCATGAGTGTTCTATAATTTTCAGAGTACAAACCTTTCACATCTTTGGTTAGGTTTATTCCTAGGTATCTTATGGTTTTGAGCGTAATTGTAAATGGAATTGATTCCTTGATTTCTCTTTCTGCTGCTTCATTATTGGTATGTAGAAATGCAACATATTATTGTATGTTGATTTTATATCATATGACTTTACTGAATTCCTGTATCAGTTCTAGCAATTATTTTGGTGGAGTTTTTCAGGTTTTCTGCATACAATATCATATTATCTGCAAATAGTTTGAAAGTTTGACTTCTCCGTTGCCAATTTGGATGCCTTTTATTTCTTTTTTTTTTTTTTTTTAAAGATTTATTTATTTATTTATTTGAGAGAGAGAGAATGAGAGAGAGCAAGCACATGAGAGGGGGGAGGGTCAGAGGGAGAAGCAGACTCCCCGCGGAGCAGGGAGCCCGATGCAGGACTCGATCCAGGGACTCCAGGATCATGACCTGAGCCGAAGGCAGTCGCTTAACCAACTGAGCCACCCAGGCGCCCTGGATGCCTTTTATTTCTTTTTGTTGTCTCATTGCTGAGACTAGGACTTCCAGTACTGTGTTAAATAGCAATGGTGAAAGTGGTCATCCCTGTCTTGTTCCAGACTGTAGAGGAAAAGGTCTCACTTTTCCGCATTGAGGATATTAGCTTTGGGTCTTTTGTATATGGCCTTTAGGATGTTAAGGTGTGTTCCCTCTATACCTACTTTGTTGAGGGTTTTTATCAAGAATGGATGCTGTATTTTGTCAAATGCTTTTTCTGTATCTAATCAGAGGATCATATGGTTCTTATTTTTTCTTTTTTAATGTGGTATATCCTAGTGATTGTTTGTGAATATTGAGCCATTCTTGCAGCCCAGGAATAAATCCCACTTAATCATGGTGAATAATTATATTAATGTACTGTTGGATTTGATTAGATTGTATTTGTTTCCGTGTATTTTTAAATTTCTTCTTTAATATCCTGGTTAACCCATTCATTCTTTAGTAGGTTGTTCTTTAACCTCCATATATTTGTGGCCTTTCTAATTTTTTTCTTGTGCTTGACTTCAGTGTTGTGGTCAGAAAATGTGCCTGGTATGATCTCAGTCTTTTTGTATTTGTTGAGGCTTGATTAATGACACAGTATGTGATCTATTCTGGAGAATATCTCATGTACACTCAAAATGAATGTGTATTCTGATGATTTAGGATGAAATGTTCTGTATATATCTGTTAAGTCCAGTGTGTCATTCAAAGCCCTTGTTTCCTTGTTGATTTTCTACTTAGATGATATGTCCATTGCTGTGAGTTGGGTGTTAGAGTCCCCTGTTATTATCAATGAGTTCCTTAATGTTTGTTATTAATTGAATGGGCCTAAATATTTATAATTGTTAGATCTTCTTGGTGGATAGACCCCTTTATTATGATACAGTGCTTTTCTTCATCTCTTGTTACAGTTTTTGGTTTAAAATCTAGTTTGTCTGATATAAGTATGGCTACTCTGGCTTTCTTTTGATGTCCATTAACATGATAGATAGTTCTCTATCCACTCCCTTTCAATCTGCAGGTGTCTTTATGTCTAAAATGTGTCTCTTGTAAGGTCTTGTTTTATTATCCACACTGACACTCTATGTCTTTTGATTGGAGCGTTTAGTGTATTTACATTCAGAGTGATTTTTAATAAATATGAATTTAGTGTCATTGTATCACTTGTTAAGTTGTTTCTGGAGATTTTCTGTTCCTTTCTAGTCTTTGTTGCTTTTAGTCTTTCTTTCCCACTCAAAGAGTCCCCTTTAATATTTCTTGCAGTGCTGGTTTAGTGGTCACAAACTCCTTTAGTTTTATTTGGGAAACTCTATCTCTCCCTCTAGTCTGAATGACAGCCTTGCTGGATAGAGTATCCTTGGCTGCATATTGTTCCCGTTCAGTATGTTGAATATATCATGCCACTCTCTTCTGGACTGCCAAGTTTCTGTTTCAGAGGTCTGCTGCTAACTTTACTTGTCTTCTCTTGTGAGTAAGTGATTTTTTTTCCTCTTGCTGCTTTTAGGATTTTTTCTTATATCTGTATTTTGCAAATTTACCAGGATATCTTGGTTTTGCCTGCTTTTGTTGATTTTGATGGGAATTCTCTGTGCCTCCTGGATTTGGGTGTCTGTTTCTTTACCCAGATTAGGGAAGTTTTCAGCTGTAATTTCCTCAAATAAACCTGCTCACCCCCTTTCCCTCTCTTCTATTGGGACTTGCAATATGGATGTTATTACACTTTATGGAGATGCTGAGTTCCCTAAGTCTACATTCATGATCTGATATTTTTCTTTCCCTCTTCTTTTCAGCTTCATTATTCCCCATAATTTTATCTTCTATATCCTTTATTTGTTCCTCTGTTTCTTCCATCCTTATGGTCATTACATCCAGTCATCTTCATATCTCAGTTATAGCATTTTTCATTTCAGCCTGACTAGAATTTAGATCTTCTGTCTCTTTGATAAGGGACTCCTTGGTGACTTCTATGTTTTTTTCAAGCACAGCTATTATCCTTATGATTGTTGCTTTAAATTCTGGATCAGGCATATTACCTACATTTTCTTCAATTAGATACTTGGTTGTGACCTTTTTTTGTTCTTTCTTTTGGGATGAATTCTTCTATCTTGGCATTTTGTCTAGGTCTTTGTCTTCCTCTGTGTGTTAGGAAAGCCTGTTATGTTTCCTGCTTCTAAGAGTAATGGTTTTATTAGGAAGAGGTCATATACTGTCCAAGGCCTGGCACTTCAGGAAGTGTTTCTTGTGTATTCTGTGTGTACTCTGCTGCTGTGTTTCAACTGCTCTTTCCCTCAGGTCAGTCCTCTGCAGACTTTGCTCTTGCCTGCAGTGGGGAGTGTTTGGACCTTGGCCAGAGTATGGTGAGTTTTAACTAGGTATGCTCTGATCTGATTGTTAAAAGAGACCTGATGCTATTTCCACTAGAGCTGAAACTTTGCAGCACTGTCATCAGTAGACTTGGTGCAGGCAGCGGGTTTGTGTTGGTCTTCTGGAGGAGGGGCCCACTGCTCTGGTTCTCAGGCACACTGCCCTAGTAAAGAAACACCTGCAGATCACAGTGGGGTGGGGTTTGGTGTAAGCAGTTTAGATCACCACTGTTGGCACTCTGCTGCTTACTGAAGTTTATGCTGGCTGGCAGGGAAGGGAAATAATGCCAGCCCTCTCCTTCATCCCCAGAGAGGGGAGTTAATGCCCACTGCCTCAGATCGCACCATCTGCTCCCAGGCTTCTGTCCTCCTTCTCCACAGAAGCATTGCAGCACCCACCGGGCTCAACACCAGCCACAGCGTGGATCTCTAAAACTCTAGTCTTTGAGCTTGGCAGGTTGTAAAAACTCATGATAATCAGCCCCTCATTTTCCTAGTCAATGGCTTTGGGGAAGTGTTTTCCTTGTGTGATCCCCTGTGTGCTCTTCTCTCTCTCTCTCACTTCTTTCCATGATCAGGGCTCCCTCCCCTCCACAGCACCCATGATCCTTTTATCCCCCAAATCACATCTTTGCACCTCCTACCTTCCATGATATGGCCTCTTCCCCCCCTCCCAGTTGTGAAGTTTCTTCTGTCAGTCCTCAATTTCTTGGGGGTTCAGAATGACTGGATATTTATCTAGCTATGTTTGAGGGATGAGGCAAGCCCAGCATCCTACTACTCTGCCATCTTAGCTCTCCTCCCAATCTTTAATTTTTGATCAGTGCTTCCAGTCTCACCAGATGATCAACATATTGACACATACATAGTGTTGGCTGGATACTTTAAGCCTCTCTTAACTGCCCTATTCTTCTATATTTATTTATTTCTCCTTTTTACTGTTACCTTTCATAAATTAACAAATACAATGATAACATAATTTTATAGGCTTATACTAGGGTCTGGTCATTTCTCCAGCCTATATATATTTTTTACTATTCTACCTACTTGCTTTGTTTCTCAAAGCTCCAATTTAATTACAGATAAAATGATGGAAATAGCAATGAATAAATCATACAAGGTCTTGGCTCTCACAGAGAAAAATGAAAAATTGTCATGTACCAAAAATGATAAGTGTTTTGAATATTCCCATTTAAAGTAGTGGGTCACTGGTTGTAGGTCACAATGTCAACAAACAACAAACGTGATGTTGATAGGATTTTGGTTCATTAAAACATATATATAGCAAAATTTCTTAATATATTCTCAATAGTTTATGTATCCAACTGGCCGTGTTTAGCCTGAATGCTTGACAATGCTTCATCTTTCTGTGTGTGTATAATTTCAATTTGTTCCACCAAAACTAACTCTCATATACACAGCTTTACAGTAGAATTACTAGGTCATTTCATGTTATATTTATATGTTAAGAATTGAAGAAAAATTTTCTAGATTTTAGTTTTCCTTTTTTTTTTGTGATCTTAGGTTTCTTAGGAATTTGATGAAAAGGCACAACAGGGACTTTTAAGGAGTTTTCAATACATATAAATGCAAGAGAAATGCCATGAGCCAAATTTCAAGGGAAACTATCAGTTTCTGCATTTCCAACATAGGAAATGACAACAAATGAGTGTTTTTTTCATATAAAATTCTGTCATAATTATGTAGATTTATTTCCTGCTAAAATATATCTTCTAAAACTACATCCAAATTCATGTCAATATCTTTCTTACTATTACTTATACATTCAGTTTTTTTTTTTTTTTCCCCATCCATTGCATGTCAGAATCGAATTGCTAAGTGAAATTTAATGGTGCAAAACAACATAAATAGATGCTGAAAAAAATGTATTAAGTATGGCTCATAATATGTGAAAGTCTAACTGGAAATTATTTCATCAGAAATAATTAGGTCATAAATGGAACATGATTGTTATTTAAAATTCTAGTTTGTTACAGAAATTTAATAGTATAAGTGTGTCATAGGAAGCAAGGATGAATGTTCTTTTAATTCTCAACTCTTCATAGAGTATTACATCTATAATTTCTTTTAAGATGCATAAAACTGTTGCATTTCAAAAGAACAGAAGTGTTAAGGAATTGTTCAAGAAAGAGAATGTTGCTCAGGAAATTTAGTTGTTTTTTTGTTTTGTTTTTGTTTTTTCTAAAGAGAATGCTATCAAGAGAAGTCTGCACCAAAAATATGTAGAAAAATTCTGGAAAATTTTTTGTTGATAAAAAGCACATTACTGTGCATAAGGGAGATTTACCACTCTGTGCGTACCTTGAAACTAATTAATCTTTAATTCTATAATTTTTAACAGAATAATGATACTATTCTGTAGTTTATTTATATGGAGTTTAGCTACCTGCAGAGGCAGGATGGAAGCCTTCCCAAATTTGGTCCAGATGTTCAAACTCATGATGCCACACATAGATACACACAGCAAGAAGTTATGAAAATGTATATTATTTACATTTTTTTTTCTGGGGAAAACTAGGCAGGCCTCTCAAGCTGGTGTGAATATGGCTTCAGAAAATGGGAAAAAGACTGGTTTTGGTGTTTTTATTGTGCTGAAGGGCCCATGGCCAGGGTTAGGTTTTCTGTGTTTGGTGTTTTTTCATTTCAAATCTTTTTTTTCATTTCATCAACATCTTTATCATTTATTTTCTCTGTGTGTGTGTGTGTGTGTATACATATATATATATATATATATGTGTGTGTGTGTGTGTGTGTGTATATATGTTTTTAAATCCAATATAATGTACAGTGTTATACTAGTCTCAGATGTAAAATATAGTGATTCAATAATTCCATACATCACTCAGTGTTCATCACTCCTTAATTCCCATCATCTATTTCACCCATCCCCCCACCCACCTCCCCTCCTGTAACCATGTTTGTTCTTTATAGTTAAGAGTCTGTTTCTTGGTTTGTCTCTTTTTTCTTTTGCTCATTTGTTTTTCTTAAATTCCACATATGAGTGAAATAATGTGGCATTTGTCTCTGTGACTTATTTTGCTTAACATCATACTCTGTAATCCATCCATTTTTGGCAAATGGCAATATACCATTCTTTTTTATGGCTAAATAATAATAATGTATATACCACATAGTCTTTAGCCATTCATCTATCAAAGGACACTTGGGCTGCTTCATAGTTTGGCTATTGTTAGTAATGCTGCTATAAACATAGGGGTGCATGTATCCCTTTGAATTAGTGGTGTTTTTTGTTTTTTGGGTTTTTTTTTTTGGATTAAAACCCAGTAGTGCAATTACAGGATCCTAGGGTAGTTTTATTTTTAAATATTTGACACAACTCCATACTGTTTTCTACAGTCGCTGCACCAGTTTGCATTCCTACCAATAATACAAGAGGGATCCTTCTTCTCCACATCCTCGCCAACATGTGTTGTTTCTTGTGTTGTTGATTTTAGCCATTCTGACCAGTGTGAGGTAGTATCTCAGTGTAGTTTTGATGTGCATTTCTGTGATGATGAATGATGTTAAGCATCTTTTCATGTGTCTGCTGGCCATTTAGATGTCTTTGGAGAAATGTCTGTTCATGTCTTCTGCTCATTTTTTAAATTGGATTATTTGTTTTTAGAGTGTTGACTGGGTTAAGTTCTTTATGTATTTTGGATTCTAACCCTTTATTGAATGGATATGTCATTTACAAATATCTTCTCCCATTAAGTAGGTTGCTTTTTAATTTTGTTGATTGTTTCCTTCACTGTACAAAAATTTTTCATTTTGATGATTTCCCTTGTGTCAGGAGACATATCTAGAAAAAATGTTGCTATAGCTGATGTCAGAGAAATTACTGCCTGTGTTCTCTTCAGGATTTTTATGGTCTCAGATTTTACATTTAGAGTTTATTTCATTTTGAGTTTATTTTTGCATTTTGTGCAAGAAAGTAGTCCTTTCATTCTTTGGCATGTAGGTGACAAGTTTTCCCAATACCATTTGTTGAAGAGTGTCTTTTTCCCATTGGTATTCTTTCCTGCTTTGTCAAAGAGTAATTGACAATTAAAATTGTGAATTTCTTTCTGGGTTTTCTATTCTCTTCTATTGATCTATGTGTCTACATTTGTGCCAGTGCCATATCGTTTTGATTACTACATCTTTGTAATATAAATTGAAGTTGGGAATTGTGATACCTCCAGTTTTGCTTTTCTTTTTCAATATTGCTTTGGTAATTCAGGGTGTTTTATGGTTCATATACATTTTAGGATTGTTTTAGCTCTGTGAAAAAATGCCATTCATATTTTGATAGACATTACATTAAATCTATAGATTGCTTTGGGTAATAGACATTTTAACAATATTTGTTCTTCTGATCCATGAGCATGGAATGTTTTTCCATTTTTTTGTGTCTCTCAATTTCTTTCATCCATGTTTTGTAGTTTTCAGAGTATAGGTCTTTCAACTCTTTGGTTAGATTTATTTTTAGGTATCTTATTTTTGGTGCAATTTTAAATGAGATTGTTTTCTTAATTTATCTTTCTGATGCTTCATTATTGGTGTATAGAAATGCAACAGATTTTTGTATATTGATTTTGTATTCTGTGACTTTACTGAATTCGTGTATCAGTTCTAGCAACTTTTTGGTAGAGTCTCTATGTATAATATGTCATCTGCAAATAGTGAAGTTTTACTTCATCTTTACTTATTTGAATGCCTTTTCTTTTCATCATCTGATTGCTGAGGCTAGGATTTCTAGTACTATGTTGAATAAAACTGGTGAGAATGGACATCTTGTCTTGTTCCTGATGTAAGGGCAAAACTCTGTTTTTCCCCATGAAGAATCATGTTAGCTGTGGGTTTTTCATATATGGCCTTTATTATATTGAGGTATTCCTTTTAAACCTACTTTGTTGAGTTTTGTTTTTTTTTTAATCATGAATGGACGTTGTACTTTGTCAAATGCTTTTCCTGTGTCTGTTGAAATGATTATATAGTTCTTACCCTTTCTCTTATTGATGTGATGTATCAAGTAGACTGATTTATGAATATTGAACCATCCATGTATTCAAGGAATAAATCTCACTAGATTGTGGTGAGCAATTTTTTCAAATGTATTTTGTTGAATATTTTTGCATCTATGTTCACCAGAGGTATTGTAATGTCTTTATCTGGTCTTAGTAAGTTTTCTTTCCTTTTCTATTTTTTGGAATAATTTGAATAGAAATAGGTATTGACTCTTCTTTAAATGTTTGGTAGAATTCATCTGTGAAGCCACCTGGTCCTGGACCTTTGTCTGTCGGGAGCCTTGATTATTGATTCAATTTCATTGCTGGCAATCAGTCTCTTCAAATTTTCTATTTATTAGTGCTTTAGTTTGGGTTGAAGGTCATATGTTTCTAGGAATTTGTCCATTTTTTCTAGATTGTCTAATTTGTTGGCATATAGTTTTTCATAATATTCTCTTAAAATTGATTGTATTTCTGTGATGTTATTTCTCTGATTTGTGATTTTATTTATGTGGATCCTCTTTTTTTTTAATGAGTCTGGCTAGAGGTTTATCAATTTTGTTGATCTTTGCAAAGCACCAGCTCCTGGTTTTATTGATTCTTTTTTTCTTTTTTGTTTCTATATCATTTATTTCTGCTCTAATCTTTATTATTTCCTTCCTATTATTTCCTTCCTTCTGCTGGTTTTGAATTTTGTTTATTGTTCTTTTCCTGTCTCCTTTAGGTGTAAGGTTAGGTTGTTTGAGATTTTTCTTGCTTCTTGAGGTAGGCCTGTATTGTTATAAAATTCCATCTTGAAACTGTTTTGCAGCATTCAAAAGATTTTGGACCATTGTGTTTTCATTTTCGTTTGTTTCCATGTACTTTTTGATTTCTTTGATTTTTTTGGTTAAGCCATTCATTGTTTAGTAGCATGTTACTTAACCTCCATATATTTGTGGTCTTTCTAGATTTTTTCTTGTGTTTTACTTCTAGTTTCATAGCATTGTGTTTAGGAAAGCCTGGTATGAGTTTGACCTTCTTAAATTTGTGGATATTTGTTTTGTGCCTAATATATGAAGAACCTTCTGTGTGTACATGGAAACAATGTGTATTCGACTGTTTCAGGGTTGAATGTTCTGTATATACTGTTAAATCCATCTGGTCCAGTGTGTCATTCAAAGCCATTGTTTCTTTGTTAGTTTGCTGTTTGTATGACCTGCCCACTGACGTGAGGCATTAAAGTCCTCTGATGTTATTGTTTACTACCTATTACCTGTTTTTGTTTACTGTTTTATGTATTTGGATGCTCCCAAGTTGAGTGCATAAATATTTATATTTGTTATTATATACTGCCCTTCTCTGTCTCGTTACAGTCTTTGTTTTAAATTCTGTTTTGTCTGATATAAGTATTGCTACTCTAGCTTTCTTTTGACATCCATTTGCATGATAAATTTTTCTCCATCCCCTCATATTCAACAAGCAGGTGTCTTCAGGTCTTAAATGAGTGTCTGCAGCATATAATTGGGTCTTTTAAAAAAAATACAGGGTGACAGAGATTTAAAAGATTTTATTTATTTATTAGAGAGAGCACGCACAAGCAGGAGGAGCAGCAGGCAGAGGGAGAAGCAGACTCCCTGCTGAGCAAGGAGCCTGATGTGGGACTTGATCCGAGGACCCTGGGATCATGACCTGAGCTGAAGGCAGATGCTTAACTGACTGAGCCACCCAGGCATCCCACCCTGTATTTTTTTTATTGGAGCATTTAGTCTATTTACATTCAAAGCAATTATTGATATGTGCTTATTGCCATTTTATTATTTGTGTTGTGGTTGTTTTTACAGTTTTTCTGTGATGCTTTGTCTCCCTTTCATGGTTTGTTGGTTTTATTTAGTGATATACTTGGATTCCTTCCTTTTTATTTTTTCATATTTGTATCTATTACTGTTTTTTGATTTGTGGTTACCAGTTTATATACAACATCATCTGTATATAGCAGTCTATATTAAGCTAATGACCACTTAATTTTGAATTCATCCTTTACTCTTCTCCCCTCCATGTTTTTGATATTTGAATATTTTATATCATTTTAATTCTTTGCTCTTGTGCTTCCTATTTTTCTTACTTATGGTTTTTGTTTTGCACTCAGAGAATTCCCCTTAATATTTCTTGTAGGGCTAGTTTAGTGGTCATGAATTCTTTTAACTTTTGTTTGGGAAATTCTTGATTTCTCCTTCTATTAGGAATATAGCCTCACAGGATAAAGTAGTTTTGGCTTCAGATTTTTCTCTTTTAGCACTTTGAATACATCATGCCATTCTCTTCTTTCAGGCAAAGATTCTTCAGAAAAATCAGCTGATAACCTTATGGGTTTTCTTGGTATGTAACCATCTTATTTTCTTTTACAACCTTTAAAATTCTTTTTTACCATTTTAATTACTATGTGTCTTGGTGTGGACCTCCTTGGGTTGAATTTATCGGGGGCTCTCTGTGCCTCCTGAATCTGGATCTCTGTCTCCTTCCCCCAACTTCAGGAAGTTTTCAGCTATTATTTCTTTAAACACATTATTCTGTTCCCCTTTTTCTCTCTTCTTCTGAGATCCCTTTAATGCAAATGTTATTATTCTTGATGGAGTCACTGATTCTCTATGTCTATTCTCATTATGCAGTATTTGTTTCTCAGCAGTTCAGCTTGATTGCTTTCCATTATTCTATCTTCCAGGTCACTAATACGTTCCTCTGCTTCCTGTACCCTACTATTTATTCCATCTATTGTAGTTTTTTTTTTTTTTTTTTTTATTGAGCTCTTCATCTCTCATGTTATTTTCTCTTTGTCAAGGGTCTCACTGATGTCCTCCGTTCTTTTTCAAAGTCCAGTATTTTTTACAATCATTACTTTAAAATATCTGTCAGGCATATTATTTATTTCTGTTTTGCTTAGATCTCCTGCTTGTTCTTTCACTTGGGACTTATTTCTCTGTCTCTGCAATTTGTCTACCTCCCTGTGTCTGTTTTTATATGTTAGGACAGTCAGCTACATCTTCTGCTCTTGAAAGTAGCAGTTTTATGAAAAAGAGGACCTGTAGTGCTCTGCAGTGCAGTGTATCCTGTTTATCAGGAACCTTGCTCTTCAGGGGAATCTCCTAGGTGTGTTGCTTACATCCTGGTGTTGTGTCTGATTCACCTTTCTTTCTTTCTTTCAATCCAGATGTCTGCCTGTTGTGGGCTGTGCTTGCTCTCTGTAATGTTAGCAAGACCCAGGCAGGCTGACTCTGAGGGGGGCAAGACAGAAAGAGGACTCAGGGGGTGGGGGCCTCAGTATTAGCAGAATTTGGACTGAGCCACTAGTCCTAGGCTTGATCCCCTGCAGCATGGTGGCTAGCAGAGACATGGTGCTTGGAGTGGATGAGTCCTCAGGACAGCTCCTGGTGGGGCAGGAAAATAGCAACTTCCAGGTACTTTGTTCCCAGATAAGTCTCCCAATATGCTCTGAAATCAGTGTGAACAGATATCCCTTCCATTTGCTTCTGGCATTGTGTAAACCATCACTTCTACAGGCTGTTCTTTTACTATCACTGGCTTTCTCAGCTTGGCCAGGACAAATCAGCTGACTTTTAAAGCTCTAGGCTCTAAACCCCACTGGTTATATAAACTCACAGAAATCAATCCCTCTGGTTTTCAAGGCAAGACATTATGGGGATTCATTTTCCCTGTGTGGACTCACTAGTGCTTTCTGCTCTCCCCACCCACAGTCAGCTCCCTACCACTCTTCGCTCTTCCTCACCTCTCCAATGCAGCTTCTTTTCTACATTTAGTTGTGGAGTTTGTTCTGCCAGTGTTTGGGTCACTCTCAGGTTTATTTACTCAGATGTGAGTGATATCTAGTTGTAAAGGTGGGATGAGGTGAGTTTAGGGTCCTCCCTACTCCACTATCTTCCCAAGCTTCTCTTCCATTTCAAAATTTTGACAGCCCACAAAGCAATTTGACCTCAGGTATGGTCATTTAAGCCAAATTTGCATTGCAACTTGACCAATCCATCTAAGTGATGGTAAAACTTACCAAATACTGTATAAAATAAATAAGGCATTAAATGCAAGAAGCTAATATTACAATATTTCATTTCTAATGTGATAAAGGATAATGATTAAACATTTTGATTCATAAGAATGTTTGTTTCAAAGGTTAATTAGGAAAATGTGCCTAGATATAAATCCTTTATAATCTTAACATTTCTCCACATTAATGTGGAGATGAAAAACATACTAGTAAGTTAACCAATGGGTAAAAAAAATTCAAAAAAGAAACCTAAAAAATACCTAGAGACAAGTGAAAATGGAAATACAACAAACTAAAACACAGGATGCAGCCAAAGCAGTTCTAACAGGGTAGTTCATAGTAATAAAATGCCTACCTCAAGAAAAAGAAAAATCTCAAAGAAGCTAACTACACTTTAAAGATTTTTTTCAGTGAACAAAGACTAAAGTTAGAAGGAAGGAAATAATAAAGAATGGAAATAAAAGAAAATAGAAGAGATGGTTCTTTGAAAAGATAAAATTGATGAATCTTTTAGCTACCACTACCAAGAAAAAGGGAGGACTCAAGAGTTAAAACTGATAACACAGAAATAGGATCATAAGAGACTGCTATAAACAACTTTATGCCAACAAATGGGACAAATTAGAAGACTCAGATAAATACCTAAAAACATACAACTTACTAAGATTGATACAGTAAAGAGATTGATCAGTAATCAAAAACATCCCAACAAACAAGTGGAAGAGATGGTTTCACTGGTGAATCCTAGCCAATATTCAAAAAAGAATAATATAAAATCTCAAACTTTTTCAAAGAAAAGGAACATTTCTAAACTTATTTCACATTACCCTGATAAAAATACCTGAAAAACACTACAGAAAAGATAACTATAGACTAATACCCCTGATGAGCACAGATGCAAAAATCCTCAATAAAATATTAGTAAACCAATTTCAACCATACATTAAAATTATCAAACAACTCTGAAAATAAGATATTGCTGAAAGAAATTAAAGACAACACAAATAAGTGTTAAATGTTCACATATTATTAAAATATCACATGACCCAAAGCAATCTACAGATAGAATGTAATCCCCATCAAAATTTGTAGAACTAGAACAGAGAACCCTAAAATTTGTATGGAACCACAAAAGACCCCAAGTAATCAAAGCAGTTGTGAGAAAGAAGAATAAAGCTGAAGATATCATATTCCTGGATTTTAAACTATACTACAAAGCTACAGTAATCAAAACAGCATGGTGCTGGCACAAAAACAGAAATATAGATCAATGGATAGAGAGCCTAGAAATAAGCCAATGCATATATGAGCAATTAATCTGTGACAAAGAAGGTGAGAATATAAAGTGAAGAAAACATAGTCTCTTCAATAAATGGTGTTAGGAAAACTGGAGAGCTACCTGCATGATAATAAAATTAGACTACTATTTTATACCATATATAAAAATAAATTCAAAGTGGATTAAAGACTTGAATATAAGACCTGAAAGCATAAAACTCCTAGGAGAATACATAAGCAGTAAGCTCTTTGAGATCTGTCTTAGGAATATATTTTTTTGAGACCAGTCTCCTCAGGCAAGGGCAACAAAAGCTAAAATAGACAAATATGATTACATCAAACTAGAAAGCTTTTTCAACAAAGGAAACTATCAACAAAATGAAAAGGAAACCTGAATGGGGAGAAGATATTAGCAAATTATGCATTCAGCAAAGGGGTTAATATCCAAAATATATAAAAACAGTTACAATATCAAACAGCCCAATTTAAAAATGGGCAAAAGACTTGAATAGACATTTTTTCAAAGACATTCAAATGGCCAGTAGGTATGTGTAAAGATGTTAAACATCAGTAAGTATGAGGGACATGCAAATCAAAACCATAGCGGGATATTACTTTACCCCTGTTGGATTAGCTGTAATCAAAAATTTAAAAAAAGTGTGCCAAGGATATGAAGAAAAGGGAATTCTGTACACTGTTAGTAGAAATCAAAATTGGTGCAGCCACTATGAAAAACAGTATGGAGGTTCCCAAAAAATTAAAAATAGGAATACCATATGATCCAGCAGTTCCCCTTCTGGGTATTATGTGAAGAAAACAGGAACACCAATCCAAAAAGTTATATGCACGCTTATGTTCATTGCAGCTGAATTTACAATAGCCAAGATATGAAAGTAATCTAAGTGTTTGTCAATATAGAGGTAGAGAATAAAGAATTAGATATAGATATATATCTATAGACAAATATCTCCATCTGATGGAATGTTACTCAGCCACAAAAAAGAATGAGATCTTGGCATTTTGTGACAATATGGATGGACCTATTATGAAAAGTGAAATAAGCCATACAGAGAAAACAGATACCATATGATTCCACTTACATATCAAATCTGAAATAACAAACCAGAAATAGACTCATAGGTGCAGAAAACAAACTGTTGGTTACCAGAGGGGAGTTCCTAGGAGTTGGGAGCCTGAAATACACAAAGGGGATTAAGAGGTATAAACTTTCAGTTATATAAGTCATAGGGATATAATATACAGTATTGGGAACATAGTCAATAATAACTGCATATGGTGACAGCGGATAACTTGACTTATTGTGGGGATTATTTTATAGCATGTAAAACTATCAAACCAATATGGTATACACCTGAAACTAAGAGGATGTTGTATGTCAACTATACTTCAATAAAAATGAAAATTTTTAAAAAGATAATATACTATGTTTAAATAGGATTTTCCAGGGATGTAAGCATAGTTCAAGGTCTGCAAATCATTCAATGTGATATACCACATTAATAAAATGAAGGATAAAAATCACATGATCAATATCCATTCATAATAAAAACTCACACAAAGTGGATATACAGGGAACGTATCTTAACATAATAAAGGCCATATATAACAAGGCCATAGCTAACATCATACTTAATGATAAAAAGCACAAAGCTTTTCCTCCAAAGATCAGGAACAAAACAAAGATGCCTACACTCATGACATTATTCAACATAGTAGAAGCCCTAGCCAGAGCAACTGGGCAAGAAGAAAGAAAAGGCATCCAAAGGAAATAAAAACTGTCACCATTTGTAGATGACCTATTATTATTTAGAGGAAATTTGAATCAATGATATCAGTGAAGTTGCAAGTTATAAAAACAATATAAAAATTTGTTACATTTCTATACAGTAATAATGAACTATTAGAGAAATTATGAAAATAATCTCATTTACAATTGCATCAAAAAGAATAAAATACTTGGAGATAAATAGATCCAAGATGATGAAAGACCAGTAGACTAAAAACTATATGACATTGATGAAAGTAGTTGAAGAAGACAAATAAATGAAAAGATATTTTGTGTTCATAGATTGGAATAAATAATATTATTAAAATGTCCACACTACCCAAAGTAATCTATAAATTCAGGTCAATCCCTATGAAAATTCCAAATGACATTTTTCACAGAAAGAGTACACAAATCCTAAAATTTGTATAAAGCACAAAAGTCACCGAATAACAAAAGCAAACTTAAGAAAAGTGATCAAAGCTGGATGCATCATGCTCTCTGATTTCAAATTATATTATGAAGCTATAGTAATGAAAACAGTATGACACTTGTGTTAAAACCAACACATAGATGAGTGCAACTAAAAAGAGGGCCTAGAATAGACCTATGCATATTTGGTCAATAAATTTACAACAAAGGAGCAAAGAATATACAATGGGGAAAGGTCAGTCTCTTCCATAAATGGTGCTGGAAACATGCACATGCAAAAGAATGAATCTGGACCACTGTCTTACATTATACACAAAAGTTAACGCAAAATGGATTAAGTACTTGAATATAAGACCTGAAACCATAAAACTTCTAGGAGAAAACAGGCTAAAAACTACTTGACGCTGGTTTTTGCAATGATTTTTTTTGGGGGGGATGGGGGATTTGACACCAAAAGCAGACAACAAAAATAAACAAGTGGGACTACATCAAACTAAAAAGCTTCTGCACAACAAAGAGACCATTTACAAAATAAACAACCTACTGAATGGGAGAAAATATTTGCAAATTGGATATCTCATAAAGAGTTAATATACAAAGAATCTTATAACTCAGTAGCAAAAAAAACCCCACACTATTTGATTAAAAAATGGGCAGAGGATCTGGATAGACTTTTTTTTTTTTTCAAGGAAGATATACAGATGGCCAAATGGTACAGGAAAAGGCGCTCCCTCACTAATTATGAGGGAAATGAAAATCAAAACTACAATAAGGTATCCCTTTGCATCTGTTAGAATGGCTATTATGTACGAAAAAAAACAAACTAGAAATAATAAGTATTGGCGAGGATGTGGAGTAAAGGGAATCCTTATACTCTGTTGGTGGGAATGTAGATTGGTGAAGCCACTATAGAAAAAAATGTATGGAGGTTACTCAAAAAATGAAAAATAGAACTACCATATGATCGAGCAATTCCACTTCTGGATTTTTACTTGAAGAAAACAAAACCACTAAAAGATACATGCAAGTCCATGTTCAGTGAAGCATTATTTACAATAGACAAGATATGGAAACAACCCAAGTGTCCATCAAAAAAATATTATTAATAATATGGAATATTATTCAGCCATGAGTAAGGGAGACATCTTGCCACTTGTAGCAACATACATGGACTTCATGTCATTTTGCTAAGTGAAATAAGTCAGAAATTACAAATACTGTACATGATCTCACTTATATGTGGTTTCAAAAAGAAAGCCGAACCTCATGGATATAGAAAAGAGAAATGCTAGAAATGGGGTTGGGAAGGCTGTGAAGGGAGTTAAAAAAAGTACAAATTTCCAGTTATACAAAAACTCAATATAATGTACAGCATGGTGACTATAGTTTACAGTGCTATACTGCTTATCTGAAAATTGTTAAAAGGGTAGATCTTAAAAGTTCTCATTGCAAGAAATGAAAAATTTATAACTAAAGTACCAAATTACTTCTACAGTAAACCTGTTGCTCTGGTTTGAGAGGGGAAAAAAGTCTCCTAGTTACTGTTGCTCTTAGAATTTTCTATGAATGTAATTGAACAACCATTAAATTATTTGGTTGTAATTAAATCATTTCCCTAGCCTAACAAAATAAAGATGAATTATAGCTTTTTATATAATGAGTTTTATACTTTCACCAGTTCTGGGTGAGTCAATAATCCAATAAATATTTCTTCATTGATGTGATTGGTACAAATGTTGAATATTATCACTTCAAAGCATGACAAATTTCCTTCAGACTGACATTAATCTGTAAATGAACAAAGTTATTCATATATTTACAAATTTAATTTTAAGTATATGTTGTTTTTATGGTCTTTTTTTTATAAGACTGCCCTGAAAGATTTATAAAACACCCATCTGAAATCTTCATGGTAATAAGATAGCATTTCTGTGATCTCTTCCAGTCTGGAAATTGTCCATGGAGAAACAATAAAATTTGTTTGGAATGTGTTACTCTTACTGAAATTAAAATGGTTTTTAGTGATGACACCTAACTCTACTTGAAATTTACAAATCATCTCTGTGATAAACTGCCCAAAAGGTGCACTCAGCAGCCATGATACCCACTGGTAGATAAGCTAATGCCTAAAGATATCTCAGGTTTTTTTGCACCAAATATTGTTCTTTAGGCACTGTTATAGACACTAGAGAACATTAAATAAGCCTCACTTACTGCCCTGAAGGAGTTGAGGCTTAGTGTTTTCTGATCTTTGTAATAAAACCCAATTTCTCCTTTTGATATGGCAGTGAATCATTAAATTTCAGAAGTGCCATTTCCATGTTTTATTTCCATAACTGCAAATTTTTATATTTTAGTAGTCTCTAATGGAGTTCATCAGCAATACCTAATCAAGTTACCTCTGCATTTTAGTACATTTCTTCATTGCTGAGCAATCAATGATTCATTAGCAAATTATAAGAAAAGCCGAACACCTTTAAATTAGGACAGGAACTATTTTTTAAATGAATTTTAAAACTTATATAAAATTTTCTTTACATAGTAACCATTTATTAGATGTCTACTATGCACTAGACACTGTAGGTATTATCCAACCTTCACAATAACTCTACTACATGGAAGATATAGTTTAACAGAGTGAAGTTCAGAAATGTTAAGTAACTGGCAAAATTTCACACAACTGGTAATTGGTAACATCATTATGTTTTTGACTCCATAGTCTATGTTCCTTCTGTTGCTTCTATATCTCTAAAACTACTTTTCTTGCCTATTTCAGAGAATAGTCTGTATTGTCTTTAGGCAAACTATTTTTTTAGGAGCAACAGGATATTTTGGAGTAAGTAGAATGTGGTTGGAAGTATTGGCTTGCATCAAAGAATGCCTGGCAAGAAGGTTATTTTATGAAATAGGTGTCATTATACTTCTTAGCTCACTGAAGTTGAAAACCTTAAATTATATTATAGTGGCCTGAAAGACTAACATAGTTTCAAAAATTTTCTACATGATTTCCATTGAATCATTTATCTATTGCAGAAATATAATGATACCCACATTGGTTTATTGGAACTGCTGGTAAGTCCTAGATTTCATCTTTCTAATCACTGAAACAGATTTTTTGGTCCTATTACTTGTACCCATGCTAAAAAGCAGCAGAAAACTGACACAAATGACTATTGATTGTTTGACTCAGCTCTCCATTTAATAGTGATGATCTATTAGATTTTTAAAAATTATTGAACTCAACTTGTACTCTCAATAGTAACTCACTAAATTTTAATCTTTAGATGCTTTTTTGTGTGTGTGTGTGGTACCCTTCTTCCATTTCAATAATAAGTTGTGTTACAGGGGCGCCTGGTGGGCTCAGTTGGTTAAGCATCTGTCTTTGTCTCAGGTCATGATCCCAGGGTCCTGGGATGAAGCCCGTCAGGCTCATTGCTCGGGGGGAAGCCTGCTTCTCCCTCTCCCATTCTCCCTGCTTGTGTTCCTGCTCTCGCTATCTCTCTCTGTCAAATAAATAAATAAAATCTTTAAAAAAATAAGTTGTATTACACTTACAAAATACTTTCTATTTTATAAATTATACAAATTTTCATTTATAATCCAGTGAGTACATGCCACATTCTAATCCCTCCACCCCAGGCTCTTAATGGTTATTTTCATCTCTACAATTTAAAATTTCTATAATTGTTCTTTCCTTGTTGGATGAATTCTGATAGGACTGTGTATACATTTCAGTTTTTTATTAAGTTTTTTTGTCCAATTGAGTTGGTATGTCACTTATAAATATTAAGTATGGCACAAGAGGATATTCTATTTAATTCAAAAAATACATATTGGCTGTCTACTACAGTTTAGGCATTCTGCTGGATGCTGAGGAAAAACTGTTATAAACAAATCAGATGACACTTTTGTTTTTACAAAGCATATATTTCAAAGGGTAAGCACAAAGAGACAAGGTATTCTATTGTACTTAAGAGCTCACACCATCCATTAAATGAAACAGGTTTCTCATGAAAAGTAGAGAACATGCCTGTTGCTCCATGGAAATTTTATCTACAAGTTTCTTTAGACACTGAATAACACTTGTTTTGTCTTTTTAACCAGCAATTATACTAGAAACTTTATTTTTAATCAGTATTGAGGAGAAGCAAAAATATATAAAACAATGTTTGTTTTTCCTGCATTAGTATTGCACATATTTTAAGAAATAAGTTTTATTCTTGTATGAATGCTTACCAGTAAGGAAGTCCAGAATACTAAATGCTGTTTTCAGATCTGGCATCTAGAAATAGTGATTTTTGAACCAGACATTGAGGATTTCTAACTCCTTCCAAGATTATCCTTGTTACTTCTAAAAGATTCAATAATCTGTTTACTTTTTTTTTTTTTTTTGGTATATAATTGGAAACTTGTATAATGGGATTCATCGTATTTTAACTATAAAACATGCCAACATCAATGTTAGAAATTGGATATTGAGTTAAAGTTACCTTTAAAACATACACATCACCATTTGAAAGACTTATTTCTTGCAAATTATTCTAGCCTCATCTGTACATTATATAGTTTGGCTTGCCCTGCTTCCTAAGAGTAAGCATTCCCAGCAAGATTGGTTCATAAGGATGGTTATATAAGTTTATTATAATGAATAAAATGAAAATATTGGTCTGCTTTGAAGGGGCAGTAACCTTGAGAAGGCTGCAATGGCTAGAGCTTCATTGTGGTTATTGGTAATGATGTTGTAACATACTAATATCCATGGTGCATCTTTCATTTTGCCTATAGGGACCTCTGAATTTTCTTTGGTTTGCTTTCATTGACTTGACTAAGTACCTAGTGCCATTATTAGATTTTAGCTCTAAATCTACCCCTCTACTCTCTATAGAGTTGCTGGGTCTAGAATTCTAAAAACTCTATTTCTTTCTTAGATATCTTTGTCAGTAGTTAACTATTAATTTCTGCCAATTGAAGCAAGGGACATTGGGAGTAAGGGGAAAGGAACAAGTGACTTTCCTGTATTTCTTTTCTGTCACTGCCCCTCTTCAGAAGAGAGTACCTAACGCCACATTCTTTTGGGTTCCTGCCACCAACCACAAACAGGACCCTCAGAGGAAACATTTGCATCTTGGCCTTGGCAGTTGTACTTACATCTGTGTATGACCCCCTCCTAATGGGTCTGAATAGCAAAAATGTTCTCCTCCACAGAACCTCTCTCCATAGGTCTAAGCACTGGCCCTGTAGGATCCACCCTCTAAGCTCCCAGGTTCTGAAAAGCCCACTCTTTCTTTCAGTTTCCCCAATCCTAAGGGTAGTAGCCTTTTCCTATAGTCATTAATCTCTGGGTAGCCTCAGGATCCTCTATGCTTTTTGGGCTTTCCACTATCTTTGCAAACAATTTCCCATATTAAATAAATTTCTTTTAAAAACTGTTTTTCTTTCTCAAATAAATAATTTTTTTTTAAAAGAGGGAGAGAGAGAATCTCAAGCAGACTCTACACTGACCATCATGGGGCTCGATCTCACAAGCATGAGATCATGACCTGAGCTGAAAACGAAGAGTCAGACATTTAACTGACTGTGCCACTCAGGCACCCGTTTTCCTTTTTTTCTGATTAAATTTGGCCCAATATATTCATGTGGGCCTTACATCATGGTATCTTTGGTAACATATAACTGACTTGAGGTGCACTAACACAAGAGTTGTCTAATTTTAACTAAAACTTCACTATATGTTTAAAGAAACAATTTAACAATTTAAGAAAGAGGGTATACATGGTACCTGAAGTGAAGCATATATGGAGGAGAGATACTTTTTAAGATCATCTTTTGCACATTAGATATAAAATTATATTATCAGAAATCAGAAAAGAGCCTGAAGAATGCAACACTGACCTGATTACTGTCCACATTTGCTTACATGCTATCAGGGAATTAATCATCTCTCAGTTATCTAACTCACTGAGCCAATTCCTTACTAATACACTAGAAGTAATTTATAACAGTATTGGAAACTAGGAAAACTTATGCCAAGTGTGACTTTTTTGAAAGATCTACATCTAAATAATTTCTGCTAATACTTCTGAAATTTTTGCAATTAAGAATAAATTATAAGTTTGTAATCAACAACAAATTGCTAAGAAGAGAGAAGTCTGACATTTCCTTTCTGTAGTATTAGCTTCTTGAAGATACATATTCTTGGATAGAGGACCAAAACCTAACTGTGATAAACCCTGTCAAGAGATTTTTCATACATAAATATGAAAAAACTTGAAAGTCTCAGAATATATACCACCCATACAATTTCTCTGAAACACACTACTTGAGGAAGTATTCCAGCCTAACAAAAATGGAACCAGAAAAGAGTTAAGATATACAGTCACAAAGACTAGGTTCAGTTTGAGGATTACTATGACACAAATTTATGTTTGGCAACATGCTGCTTTCAGTTTAGAATAGTACAAATATATAACCAGATAAGGATACAAGTGAGTAAATGTAGCTCCACACTGCCTCAATTTAAGGCACACACAAATTCAAGGATATTTTAGCCACATTTTAGAGGGTATTATCTACCACATCAGAGTAGACTATAAATTGAGACTTGATACATTTTTTCTCTCAATTAGCATACAAAGACAAATTATATTGGCACTAATGCAGTGAGTCTGCCTTTTGGCAGGCCATATCAAACAGACCAACATCTAGATTTTAGACCTGAATTTGTCAGTATTTAGCAATTTCACCTTACCTGCATCCATGTCTCAATATAAAAAAGTGTTAATTTATGCCTTTTTAGGAGTCATAGCTAACCACATGTTTATTGACACAGAGGTTTAATATGCAGGAGAAATAAGTGACCCATAAGGCCTTTGGAATCTATATAAAAATACTATACTATGTTGTTGTAAGATGGTTAACAGTACAGATGGTAAAGAAGTTTCTCATCCATTCAAATTCCAGTTCTGCCTTATACCAACTGATTTACCTTGAAAACCTATATTTGTCTTTTCCTTATTTCCCTTATATTTAAACAAAAAAAGTTGGTAATAGTATTTAGCTTATAGGGTTATCATGAGGGTTAGATAGTTATATTTTAAGCAGGCAAGAACTTAAGCAATATTCTAAATTAAAAATGCTATAGCATTTGACAATATTTTATAAACCACACGAAAAACATTATAGAGGTATAAATATACAATGTAATTCTCAAAGAAATAAAAACAGAAGTATCACAATATTAATATCAGAAACAACTTTTATAATGGTGACAAAAAAGTTAAAGATGTTTTCTTTTTGTTAAGGAGTAGATATAATTGCATTTATAGTTGAATCTTTATATTTTGATATTGAAATGTAAATGTTTATTATTATAATCAGTAGTGGAACAAAAATAAAATAAAATTCCAGTTCAATAGATAAAAAAATGAGAAATATGATATGAATGCAAACACAGATATTCACCCTATAAAGATGAATATTTCTCTCAAACATAAAATATCAAAATTGATTATGTAATTCCCCACACACACATAAATAAACATCTTTACTTCTCTAAGTATAAATCTAATTGATTGGGTTCATCTAACATCAGTGTGATAAAACTTGATATTAGAAAAAAATGAATGTTCTTCTAAAGAATAAAATGAGCTTTAAATCAAAGAAGAAATGGAAGCATAAATCACTGGTTATTTACAGATATTTATTAAAAAGGTAAGGAATACAGAGTAAGCAGTATTCTGAGAAGCTTTCATAGACTTAAAAGATACTAAAAGAAAATAATGATCTTAGCAGGGAAATTGACTAGCTTAGAAAAATACTAGTGGAACTATCAGATACTATATTTATACATTTTTTTTTCTGAAAATATAGGGGAAAAACTCACAATCCTGTTTTGGCAAATGAAAAAATGTTAAAAAACAAACAGGACTTCTGGGCAGATAGCAGAGTAGGACGATCCTAAGCTCACCTTGTCCCAGGGATACAATTAGGTAACATTCACAAAAGTGTTAATAACCCAGAAAATGACCTGAAGCCTGTCATAACAATCTCCACAACTGAATGTAGAGAAGACACCACATGGAAGAGATGCAGTGGGGAGCTAAAGGGACCCCCAGAACTTTCCACAGGATGTAGGGACCTGCAGGCATGGAGAGAGAAAGGAAACAGACCCTCACACCAGGGAACCTGCATGGGGAAGATGAATCCCCATAACATTTGGCTTTGAAAAACAGGGGCTGAATTTCTTGAGTTCTAAAACCAGGAGACTTAAAACCTGGATTTTAAAAATCAGTGGGCTTGGCTCTGTGAGAGCCAGGAGGGCAGAGGAAACTGAGGTCCCATCCTTTTTTTTTTTTAAGATTTTATTTATTTGACAGAGAGAGACATAGCAAGAGAGGGAACACAAGCAGGGGGACTGGTAGAGGGAGAAGCAGGCTTTCCGCAGAGCAGGGAGCCTGATGTGGGGCTCGATCCAGGACCCTGGGATCATGACCTGAGCTGAAGACAGACACTTAACGACTGAGCCACCCAGCCCTTCCCCCCCCCCCCCCCCCCTCTGAGGCCCAATCCTTAAAGAGACAGCACAACAAACAGCCTGCAGAGATACAGCATAAAAGCAGCAGTTTAAAAAATGTCTGGGGCACATGGGAGGGAGTATTGTTTACTCATTTCAGAGCCTGTCCTGGAGGAGCAGAAAATCCTTGGGAGACTTCTTCAGGACAAAAGAAACTGCAGGTGCCATGTCTCTCCCTCACTCCCCCAGCATAAACACATGGCTACCTGTGGCATCCAGCATGGTATCCACATGCCCTACCTAACTTACTAACAGTAGGCCTGGCCCTGCCATGCTTCAAAGGATTTGCCCCCTCCAGCCAGGCCTGCCACAGTCCCAGTCATGGTCGCAACAGGTCCCTTCTCCCAGAAGACCAATACACCAACTAACACTGCCCTTCCTACCCCAAAACACACACACATTGCAGGTCCAAACCCTCCAAAACACTCCTGACTGGAACCCATCCAGGGTGCTAACAAAGGCTTGGCAGTATGCAAGCAGCCCAGACAGGAGTCAGCACCACTCCAAAGTGACTCCTGCCCTGGGGAGAGGGAAAGATAGCCACATATACCAGTCCAACCAATCCAAGAACAGCCCCAGTAGGGGGCTGGGAGCATACAGCTGGTTTGGCTGTAGGCACCACCCACCAACAAAAGCTTCTCAAGGGACAACACAGGAAAAGTACCTTGCAGTTTGGTGCTACTGCATCTCTGGCAAACACCTGGTCTGATTCACTCAGCCCAAGGCAATCTCAGACTGGTTCACTAACACCACAGAAACTAAACACTGCCCACAACAGGCAATGGGAGCCACTGCAGGTGACTGGACTGAAGGAAAAATTGGTTCAGGCACAAAAGCAGGGCACATGCAATACATGTAGGAGAGACCTCTGGAGCCACAATGTTTGAATAAATAGGAGATACAGGACCTCTTATTCATAAAGCCATTACTTTCAAGAACAGGAAGTATAGCTGACTTTCCTAACACAGAAACAGACACAGAGAGATAGACAAATGAGGACAGAGAGGAATATGTCCCAAAGGAAAGAGAAGGACAAAATCACAGCAAAAGACCTAAGCAAAATAGAGATAAGTAGTATACCTGATAGAGAATTTAAAGTAATGATCATGAAGATACTCACTGGACATAAGAAGGAGAAGAGAGAGAAAAGGGAGAGAAAATTTATTTGAAGAACTAATAGCTGAAAACTTCCCAAATCTGGGGAAAGAAACAGAAATCCAGATCCAGGAGGCACAACTACCCCACCCCCCAACCCAAATAAACCCAAGGAGGTCTGCACTAAGACACACAGTTGTTAAAATGGCAAAAAATAGTGATTTTTTTTTTTTAAAGCAACAAGAGAAAAGAAAGCAGTTACAGTCCAGAATATCCAGCAAGGCTATCATTCAGAATAGAGAGAAAGATAGAGTTTCCCAGACAAACAAAAGTTAAAGGAAGTCATGAGCACTAAACCAGCTCTACAAGAAATGTTAAAGGGGACTCTTTGAGTGGAAAGGAAAGACCGTAAGTAAGAGTAAGAAAAGAAGGAAGCACAAAAGTGTAAAAATAAGTATATCTGTAAAACTCAGTCAAGGGACTCAAAAAATAAAAAGATGTAAAGTATGACACAATATACTTAAAATGTGGGGAGGAGAGAGGAGTAAAGAATGGGTTCAAAATTAAGCAACCATAAACTTAATATAGACTGCTATATGTAGATGTTATATGCAAACCACAAATCAAACACCAGTAATAGGTAAGCAAAAATAAAGACAAAGGAATCCAAGTATATCACTAAAGAAAGCCAACTAATCATGAACCAAGAGAGCAAGAGAAGAAAACAACCGTAAAACAAGTAACAAAATGGCAATAAATACATACTTATGAATAATTACTTTGAATGTAAGTGGACTAAATGCTCCAATCAAAAGACATAGGATAATGGAATGGATAAACAAACAAACATATCTATATGCTGCCTACAAGAGACTCATTTCAGACCTAAAGACAAATGCAGATTGAAAGTGTAGGTATAGAAAAGCATTTGTCATGCAAATGGCTGTGAAAAGAAAGCTGGGGTAGCAATCCTTATATCGGAGAATATAGACTTTAAAACAAAGTCTATAACAAGGGACTAAGAGGGACACTATAAAATAATAAAGGGAACAATGCAACAAAAAGATGCATTTATAAAGATTAATGGCCCCGACATGGGAGCACCAAATATATAAAACAACAAACATAAGCTAATTGATAATAATACAATAATAGTGGGGGACTTCAACACCCCACTTACATGAATGGACAGATCATTCAAACAGAAAATCAATAAGAAAATTTAGTGGGTTTGAATGAACATTGGACCAGATGGATTTAATGGATATATTCAGAACATTCTATCCTAAAACAGCAGAATACACATTCTTTTCAAGTGCATGTGGAACATTCTCCAGAATAGATCACAATTATGCCGCAAAACAAGTCTCAACAAATTAAAAAAGATTGAAGTCATACCATGTATCTTTTCTGACCACAATGATATGAAATTAGAAATCCATCAGAAGAAAAAAAATCTGGGAAAAGCACAGATCCATGGAGGTTAAATATCATTCAACTAAATGATGAATGGGTCAGCCAAGAAATCAAAGAAGAAATAAAGAAATTCATGGACACAAATAAAAATGGAAACAACAATAGTCAAAAATGTTTGGGATGCAACAAAAGTGGCTCTAAGAGGGAAGTTTATAGCAATATAAGACTACCTCAAGAAGCAAGAAAAATCTCAAACCTCCTAAACTTCCATGTAAAGGAGCTGGAAGAAGAACAAATAAAACCCAAAATCAGTAGAAAGAAGGAAATAATAAAAGTTAAAGCAGGAATAAATGAAAAAACAAACAAACACCAACAGAACAGATCAAGGAATCCAGGAAGTGGTTCTTTGAAAAGATCAACAAAATTGATAGGCATTTAGCCAGATCCATTAAAAGAGAGAGAGAGAGAGGACTCAAATGAACAAAATCACAAAGGAAAAAGAAAACTGACACCTCAGAAATATGATTGTAAGAGAACATTATGAAAAATTATATGCCAACACAGTGAAAACCTAGAAGATATGGATAAATTCCTAGAAACATATAACCTATCAAAAGCTGAAGCAAGGAGAAATAGAACATTTGAACAGACCAATTACCAGCAATGAAATTGAATCAGTAATCAAAAAACTCCCAACAGATAAAAGTCCATGAACTGACAGCTTCACAGGTGAATTCTACCAAGCATTTAAAGAAGAATTAACACCTATTTTTCTCAAAATATTACAAAAAATAGAAGAGGAAGGAAAGCTTCCAAATTTGTTCTATGAGGCCAGTATAATCCTGAAACCACATACAGACACGACAAAAAAAGAACTACTACAGGCCAATATCTCTGATGAACATAGATGCAAAAATTCTCACCAAAATATTATCAAACGAAATCAAACAATACATTTAGAAAACTCATTCACCATGATCAAGTGGGATTTACTCCCAGGATGCAAGGGTGGTTCAATATTTGCTAGTCAATAAATGTGACACATCAAATCAATAAGGGAAAGGATAAAAACCATATGATCATTTCAATAGATGCAAAAAACAAACAAACATTTAACAAAGTAAAATATACATCCATGAAAAAAGCCCTCAAAAGAATAGGTTTAGAGGGAACATACCTCAACATTTTAAAGGCCTTATATGAAAAACCCACAGTGAACATCATACTCAATGGTGAAAAACTGAGACCCTATCTTCTAAGCTTGAGAACAAGACAAGGATGTCCCCTCTCACCACTTTTATTAAACACAGTACTGGAAATCCTAGACACAGCAATCAAACAACAAAAAGATATAAAAGGCATCCAGGGGCGCCTGGGTGGGCCAGTTGATTGGGTGGCTGACTCTTGATTTCAGCTCAGGTCATGATCTCAGGGTTCTGGGAATGAGCCCTTCATCAGATTCTGCTCAGTTGGGAGTCTGCTTCAGGATTCTTCCTCTCCCTCTGCCCCATCTCCAGCTCATACACACTCTCTCTCTCTAAAAATAAATAAATAAATCTTTAAAAAAATATATAAAAGTCATCCAAATTCTTAAGGAAGAAGTAAAATTTTCACCTGAAAAACCTGAAAGACCACCAAAGTCCACTAGAACTAATAAATAAATTCAGTAAAGTTGCAGGATACAAAATCAATGTGCAGAAATCTGTTGCATTTCTATACACTAATAATGACACAGCAGAGAGAGAAATTAAGAAATTCCATGCACAATTTCACCAAAAATAATAAAATACCGAAGAATAAATAAACTTAACCAAAGAGGTGAAAAACCTCTACTCTGAAAACTATGAAACAATGATGAAAGAAACTGAAGATGACACACACAAATGGAAAGATACTCCATGCTCATGGTTTGGAAGAACAAATATTTTGAAAATATATATATTATTCAAAGCAATCTACAGATTTAATGCAATCCCTATCAAAATACCACCAGCATTTTTCACAGAGCTAGAACATATAATCCTAAAATTTCTATGGAACCACAATAGACCCTGAACAGCTAAGGCAATCTTGAAAGACAAAACTGGAGGTATTCTAGTTCTAGATTTCAAGTTATACTACAAAGCTGTAATAATCAAAACAGTATGATACTGGCACAAAAATAGACACATAGATTAATGGAACAGAATAGAAATCCCAGAAACAAACCCATGATTATATGGTCAATGAATCTTTGACAAAGCAAGAAAGAATATGCAATAGAAAAGACAGCCTCTTCAACAAATGGTGTGGGGAAAACAGGACAACTACATGCAAAAGAATGAAACTAGACTACTTTCTTACATCATACACAAAGATAAACTCAAAATGGATTAAGGATCTAAATGTGAGACCTGAAACCATAAAAATCCTAGAAGAGAACACAGGCAGTAATTTCTCTGATACTGGCCATAGCAATGTTTTTCTAAGTGTGTCTCCTGAGGCAAAGGAAACAAAAGAAAAAATAAAATATTGGGACTATATCATAATAAAAAGCCTCTACACAGCCAAAGAAACAACCAACAAAAATAAAAGACAACTTACTGAATGAGAGAAGATACTTGCAAATGACACATCCAATAAAGAGTTAGTATCCAGATTGAGAGGAGCAAGATGGAGGAGGAATAGGAGACCTAAATTTTGTCTGGTCCCAGGAATTCAGCTAGATAGTTATCAAACCATTCAGAACACCTACATACTCAACAGGAGATCGAAGAAAAGAATGGCAGCAATTCTATGAACAGAAAAGCAACCACTTTCTGGAAGGTAGGATGTGCAGAGAAGTGAATCCGAGGTGATATATGGGAAGATAGACCATGAGGGGAGGGAGCCTCCATCAGCCGCTACCGGCAAGTGATAGAGCAGCAGAGTACAAAATCGGAAATTTTAGAAGTCCTCTTGCCTGAGGGACATCACTCCAGTGGCTAAGCAGGGGTTGGAACCCTCGCTGGGACAGTGTGGTCTCAGGACCCTTGGGGTAACAGAAAGACTGGGGGTGCCTGGGAGTGGTAGAGCTGCCAGGTATCATGATAGGAGAAGCTGGCTGCAAAGACAGAGCCGAGGAGTGGGCTCTCAGCTCAGGGTTGCCATAAACTGTGATCTGCTGGGTTTGGATACTCCAGATGGGGTCGTGTGCCAGAGAGGGAAACACTTGGTCACAGTCTGGGTGAGCATGGAGTGTGACCAGAGACCAGAGAAACAGGAGCGATTGATTGCTTTTTTCTGAGGGCTCACTGAGGAGTGGGTGTCTGAGCTCTCAGCTCCTCCAGGACCAGAGATTGGGAGGCCACCATTTTCACTCTTGTCGTCCAAAGCTGTATGGAAGGCTTTCAGGGAACAAAAGCTGCTGAGAGCAAACCCGAGCAGATTATATCCAGCCAAGACCAAGTTCACTGATCAATGAGAATGGCAAAACCCCAGTGCTAGGGGAATACAGCACATAGAAGTCCTGGCTTTTTCCCCATGATTCTTTAGTAATTCAAAGTTAATTTTCAAAATTTTATTTTTTTCTTTTTCTATTTTTTTAGTTGCATTTTTCTTCTTTCCTTTTTTAACCAACATCTTATCAATTCCTTTTTTAAAATCATCATTAATTTTCATATTTACAGTCATATCCATCCCTTCATTTTTACCCTTATTTTTGTATATATGTAAGTTTTTCTTTCTTTAAAATTTTGAGAGGTAATTTCTTCCAACAGACCAAAATACACCCAAAACCTAGTGTGTGGCTCTGTTCTATTCACCAGTCTGATCATATTCTTTTTTTTTTCCCCTTTCTTCCCCTATCCCCCGCCCCGGTTTCAGGTCTCTTCTGATTTGTTTAGTGTATATTTTTCTGGGGCCGTTGTTACCATTTTAGCATTTTCTTCTCTCATTCATCTATTCTCCTCTGGACAAAATGACAAGATGGAAAAACTTACCTCAAAAAAAAAAAAAAAAAAAAAAAGAACAAAAGGCAGTACCTACTGCCAGGGACCTAATCAATACAGACATTAGTAAGATGTCAGAACTAGAGTTCAGAATGACGATTATAAAAATACTAGCTGGGCTTGAAAAAAAGCATAGAAGATACTACAGAATCCCTTTCTGGAGAAATAAATGAACTAAAATCTAACCAAGTTGAAATCAAAAAGGCTATTAATGAGGTGCAATAAAAAATGGAGGCTCTAACTGCTAGGATAAATGAGGCAGAAGAAAGAATTCGTGATATAGAAGACCAAATGATGGAGAATAAAGAAGCTGAGAAAAAGAGATAAACAACTACTAGATCATGAGGGGAGAATTCAACAGATAAGTGATACCATAAGGTGAAACAACATTAGAATAATTGGGATCCCAGAAGAAGAAGAAAGAGAGGAGCAGAAGGTATATTGGAGAAATTATAGCAGAGAACATCCCTACTTTGAGGATGGAAACAGGCATCAAAATCCAGGAGGCACAGAGAACCCCCCTCAAAATCAATAAAAATAGGTCAATAGCCCAATATCTAATAGTAAAACTCACAATTCTCAGAGACAAAGAGAAAATCCTGAAAGCAGCTTTGGACAAGAGGTCTGTAACCTACAATAGTAGAAACATTAGATTGGCAGCACACCTATCCACAGAGACCTGGCAGGCCCGAAAGGACTGGCATGATATATTCAGAGCACTAAATGAGAAAAATATGCAGCCAGGAATACTATATCCAGCTAGGCTGTCATTGAAAATAGAAGAAGAGATAAAAAGCTTCCAGGACAAACAAAAACTAAAAGAATTTGCGAACACGAAACCAGCCCTACAAGAAATATTGAAAGGGGTCCTCTAAGCAAAGAGAGAGCCTAAAAGTAACATAGACCAGAAAGGAACACAGACTATATACAGTAAAAGTCACCTTGCAGGCAATACAATGGCACTAAATTCCTATCTTTCAAAGTTACCCTGAATGTAAATGGGCTAAATGCCCCAATCAAAAGACACAGGCTATCAGATTGGATAAAAAAACAAGACCCATTGATATGCTGCCTGCAAGAGACTCATTTTAGACCCAAAGACACCTCCATATTGAGAGTGAGGGGGTGGAAAAATATTTACCATGCTAATGGACACCAAAAGAAAGCTGGGGTGGCAATCCTTATATCAGACAAATTAGATTTTAAACCAAAGACTATAATAAGAGATGATGAAGGACACTACATCATATTTAAAGGGTATATCCAACAAGAAGATATAACAACTATAAATATTTATGCTCCTAACATGGGAGCAGTCAATTATATAAACCAATTAATAACAAAATTGAAGAAACATATTGACAATAATACAATAATAGTAGGGGACTTTAACACCCCCCTCATAGAAATGGACTGATCATCTAAGCAAAAGATCTACAAGGAAATAAAAGCTTTAAATGAAACACTGGACCGGATGGACTTCACAGATATATTCAGAACATTCCATCCCAAAGCAACAGAATATACTTCCTCTCTAGTTCACATGGAACATTCTCCAAAATGTTCCACATGCTGGGTCACAAATCAGGCCTCAACCAGTACCAAAAGATTGAGATCATTCCCTGCATATTTTTGGACCACAGTGCTTTGAAACTAGAACTCAATCACAAGAAGAAAGTTGGAAAGAACCCAAACACATGGAGGCTAAAGAGCATCCTACTAAAGAATGAATGGGTTAACCAGGAAATTAAAGAAGAATTAAAAAAATTCATAGAACCAAATGAAAATGAAAAGACAATGGTTCAAAATATTTGGGAGCAGTAAAAGCAATCCTAAGAGGAAAGTATATAGCAATACAAGCCATTCTCAAGAAACAAGAAAGGTCTCAAATACACAACCTAACCCTACACCTAAAGGAGCTGGAGAAAAAACAGCAAGTAAAGCCTAAACTCAGCAGGAGAAGAGAAATAGTAAAGATCAGAGCAGAAGTCAATGAAATAGAAACCAAAAGAACAGTAGAACAGATCAATGAAACTAGGAGCTGGTTCTTTGAAAGAATTTATAGGATTGATAAAGCCCTGGCCAGACTTACCAAAAAGAAAAGAGAAATGACCAAAATAAATAAAATCATAAATGAAAGAGGAGAGATCACAACCAACACCAAAGAAATACAAACAATTATAAGAACATATTATGAGCAACTCTATGCCAGCAAATTAGATAATCTGGAAGAAACAGATGCATTCCTAGAGATGTATAAACTACCAAAACTGAACCAGGAAGAAACGGGAAACCTGAACAGACCCATAACCACTAAGGAAATTGACGTAGTAATCAAAAATCTCCCAACAAACAAGAGCCCAGGGCCAGATGGCTTCCCAGAGGAATTCTACCAAACATTTAAAGAAGAATTAATATCTATTCTGAAACTGTTCCAAAAAATAGAAATGGAAGGAAAACTCCCAAACTCATTTTATGGGGCCAGGATTACCTTGATCCCAAAACCAGACAAAGACCCCATCAAAAAGGAGAATTACAGACCAATATCCCTGATGAATACGGATGCAAAAATTCTCACCAAAATACTACCCAATAGAATCCAACAGTACATTAAAAGGACTATTTGCCACGACCAAGTGGGATTTATCCTTGGGCTGCAAGGTTGGTTCAACATCTGCAAATCAATCAATGTGATACAATACATTAATAAAAGAAAGAACAAGAAACATATGATCCTCTCAATAGATGCAGAAAAAGCATTTGACAAAGCACAGCATCCTTTCTTCTTTAAAACTCTTCACAGTGTAGGGATAGAGGGTACATACCTCAATATCATAAAAGCCATCTATGAAAAACACACAGTGAATATCATACTCAATGGGGAAAAACCTGAGAGCTTTTCCTCTAAGGTCAGGAACATGGCAGGGATGTCCACTATCACCACTGCTATTCAACATAGTACTAGAAGTCCTAGCCTCAGCAATCAGACAACAAAAAGAAATAAAAGGAATCCAAATTGGCAAAGAAGAAGTCAATCTCTCACTCTTTGCAGATGATATGATACTTTATGTGGAAAACCCAAAAGACTCCATCCCAGAAGTGCTAGAACTCATACAGCAATTCAGTAAAATGGCAGGATATAAAATCAATGCACAGAAATCAGTTTCATTCTTATACACCAACAAGACAGAAGAAAGAGAAATTAAGGAGTTGATACCATTTACAACTGCACCCAAAAACATAAGATACCTAGGAATAAATCTAACCAAAGAGGCAAAGAATCTGTACTCAGAAAACTATAGAATATTCATGAAAGAAATTGAGGAAGACACAAAAAAATGGAAAAATGTTCCATGCTCATGGATTGGAAGAACAAATATTGTGAAAATGTCTATGCTACCTAGAGCAGTCTATACATTTAAAGCAATCCCTATCAAAATACCATCAACTTTTTTCAAAGAAACGGAACAAATAATCCTAAAATTTGTATGGAACCAGAAAAGACACTGAATAGCCAGAGGAACGTTGAAAAAGCAAAGCAAAGCTGATGGCATCACAATTCCGGACTTCAAGCTCTATTACAAAGCTGTAATCATCAAGACAGTATGGTACTGGCACAAAAACAGACACATAGATCAATGGAACAGAATAGAGAGCCCAGAAATGGACCCTCAACTCTATGGTCAACTAATCTTTGACAAAGCAAGGAAGAATGTCCAATGGGGAAAAAAAAAAAAAAAAACAGTCTCTTCAACAAATGGTGTTGGGAAAATTGGACAGCCACATGCAGAAGAATGAAACTGGACCATTTCCTTACACCACACACAAAAATAGACTCAAAATGGATGAAAGACCTAAATGTGAGACAGGAATCCATCAAAATCCTTGAGGAGAACACAGGCAGCAACCTCTTCAACCTCAGCTACAGCAACTTCTTCCTAGACACATCGCCAAAGGCAAGAGAAGCAAGAGTAAAAATGAACTATTGGGACTTCATCAAGATAAAAAGCTTTTGCACAGCAAAGGAGACAGTCAACAAATCCAAAAGACAACTGACAGAATGGGAGAAGATATTTGTAAATGACATATCAGATAAAGGGCTAGTATCCAAAATCTATAAAGAACACCCAAAGAACAAATGAGGCAATCAAGAAATGGGCAGAAGACATGAACAGACATTTCTGCAAAGATGACATCCAAATTGCCAACAGACACATGCAATAGTGTTCAACATCACTCGGCATCAGGGAAACCCAAATCAAAACCTCAATGAGATACCCTCACACCAGTCAGAATGGCTAAAATTATCAAGTCAGGAAACGACAGATGTTGGCAAGGATGTGGAGAAAGGGGAACCCTCCTACACTGTTGGTGGGAATGCAAGCTGGTGTAGCTGCTCTGGAAAACAGTATGGAGGTTCCTCAAAAAGTTGAAAATAGAGCTACCTATGACCCAGCAATTGCACTACTGAGTATTTACCCCCAAAGATACAAATGTAGGGATCTGAAGGGGTACGTGCAGCCCCGTGTTTATAGCAATGTCCACAATAGCCAAACTATAGGAAGAGCCTAGATGTCTATCAACAGATGAATGGATAAAGAAGATGTGGTATATAGATACACAATGGAATATTATGCAACCATCAAAAATGAAATCTTGCCATTTGTAATGATGTGGATGGAACTAGACGATATTATGGTAAGGGAAATAAGTCAATCAGAAAAAGATAAGTATCATATGATCTCACCGATATGAGGAATTTGAGAAACAAGACAGAGCATCATAGGGGAAGAGAGGAAAAAATGAAATAAGATCAAACCAGAGAGGGAGATAAACCATAAGAGACTCTTTATCTTAGGAAACAAACTGAGGGTTGCTGGAGTGGAGGGGGATGGGCGGGATGGGGTGGCTGGGTGATGGACATTGGGGAGGGTATGTACTATGTGAGCACTGTGAATTGTGTAAGACTGATGAACCACAGACCTGTTCCCCTAAACCAAATAATACATTGTATGTAAATAAAAAAAAAAAAATTTAAAAAAGAGTTAGTATCCAAAGTATATAAAGAACTTATACAACTCAACAGCCCTAAAACCAAATAATCCAATTAAAAAAGTGGGTAGAAAATATGAACAGACATTTCTCCAAAGACATACAGATGGCCAACAGACATATGAAAAGATGTTCAACATCACTCATCATCAGGGAAATGCAAATCAAAACTACTTGTCAGAATGGCTAAAGTCAAAACCACCAGAAATAACAAGTGTTGGTGAGGATGTGGAGAAAGGGGAATACTCTTGCACTGTTGGTAGAAATATTACTGGTGCAGCCACTGTGAAAGACAGTATGGAGCTTCTATAAAAAAATTACAAATAGAACTACCCTATAATCCAGTAATCACATTACTGGCTATTTCCCCAAAGAATGCAAAAACACTAACAAAGGGATATATGCACCCCTATGTTTATTGCAGTATTCTTACAATAGTCAAACTATGGAAGCAGCCCAATTGTCCATGGGCAGATGAATGGATAATGAAGATGTGGTAAATATAGACAATGGAATATTTTTCAGCCATAAAAAGGGTTAGCCTGGTGATGGGTATTAAAGAGGGCATGTTCTGCATGGAGCACTGGGTGTTATACACAATGAATCATGGAACACTACATCAAAAACTAATGATGTAATGTATGGTGATTAACATAACAATAATTTTTTTTTTTTTTAAAGGATTTCAGCCATTTCACTCATATGTGGAATTTAAGAAACAAACAAGCAAAGGGAAAGAGAGAGAGAGAGAGAGACAAACAAAGAAATAGACTCTTAACAAACAGATGGTTACCAGAGGGTAGGTGGGTGGGAGGATGGATGAAATATGTGAAGGGGATTACGAGTACACTTATCTTGGTGAGCACTGAGTAATGTATAAAACTGGGAGTCACTATATTGTACACCTGAAACTATATTACATGCATGTTAACCATACTGGAATTAAAATATAAGTAAATAAACAAAAATTAACATTAAAATAAAAATTTAAAAAACCCACTTTATAGGACTTTGTTAACAATAAAGATGTAAACAACAGTTTCAAAAAGAATACATCATATTATGCATATGCAAATTAAAACATAATTTGTAACTTTGGATAAATGCTTTGATAATAGTTATGAGACGGCATTTTTTTTTTCCATTGGAAACAACTAGAAATTGTTCAAGTTTTCCCAGCAGGAAGTAAGAATACAGACTAACTGCCCTGATGGAATTAAAAGTTTTATCTATGATATACATCAAAAAAACAAAACAAAAAAGCCTAGTGGTCTTATAGATGAGTTCTAGCAAAATGCAAGAAAGAATTTAAGTATTTTATAAGGTATAAAAAAATTATAAATTCAATTAATGAGTTCAGCATACAATTCATTGGTTCAGGAATTGGCTTAAACTAGGCTTAAATAAACTAAATGCACAATACCTACTAAGAAAAAAAAATGAGAGAGAACCATATTACAAATAAAAGTAACAAAATATCACAAAATATCATAGAGTGATGATGGCAAATCAAGTTTTGACTTGGAAATAGAGGGATGATTCAACATTAAGAGTTTCATTTATATAGTTTGGTGCATTCATGCATTAGGTTAAGAAAGTATAATATTATCAGTAAATACTAGACTACATTAAATAATGCATGATTTCTATTATAGTTTTTTTTTCAACTTTGAAAAAAAGACAAACTGGTTAAATGATGCCTGGGTTGAATTAACTACATCTAAATTAAAACATACAATTTCTGGTACAAACTGCAAACCACCATATTAATCAACTCCACACAATTCTTAGTGAAATTAAAAACAAATTTCTCCTACTATGTAAATTGTTTTGAAGATTTTATCCAAGAAAAGGAAAAAGTTGAATAGCACTTCTGGAGAAAAAAATCATATAGACATTTGGATTAGTGCTAGTAAAAAGCACATTATATTCATATCCAGCTTGGTCTTGAATTCATCGTGGAAATCTTTCCACATAACCCAGTAATCTTTTGTCACATCTTGCTCAGGAGATGCTGCATATCTTTAGTATTCTCCTTAACTTGCCCCTCGCATTACTTTCAAGCATAAACTTCACTGCATTCTATTAGAGTAAAAAGATAATAATGTAGAAATTGCCTTAACTTACTTCCCTTCCACAGAATTTCCTTTTATCCAAAATCATCCCTTTCTTCTTTCTTCCCATCACAGAAGAGATCTTATTTTTATATCCAATGTCAATACATTTCTGGAGTAGGGTTTGGGATCAATGGTTGTTCTAAGAGTGTAAGAAATTGAAAATGTTTATGTACCATATGGAGAGAATCTGAGTGGTAGAGCAAGAGTGTACAAGTAGATGGAGAGGTGAGAATATAGTCAAGAGACAGTTCTATTTTAAAGCTGTTCCTAGAGGCCAACAAACTAGAGTTCTAAACTTTACACTATTCTCCCTTAGCACCATATGCTTATTTTTATTATATATCTGGTATGTTTATATCAACTATATTTATATTAGTTTTATCTTTATTCTATGATATAATCTGCCTAAGAAGCAATATTTATGTTAATAAATGTGTTTATTTTTAAATAAATATATTTATTGAACTCTTATCATGTATTATGCACTCCACTAAATGATGAGGGGAAACAAAAGAAAGCATCTCCTCATTCAATAGGACAGAGGTGTAGACTAATATTAGTTAATTGTTTACATAAGTAAATGTAAAATTATGAAAGTTCTAGGCAGTGTAATGTAAATGACCAAAGGTACATATTACAAATTATAATGAAAAAATCTGATTCAGTCTTGGAAGATGGGAAATATTTCATTGAAGTGATATTTGAACTGAGATCTTAAGAATGAGTAGGATTTAACCGTATGTATTGAATAGATAATCATAAGAAGTACTCATGGTTGACAACTGCATAGTTTTTAAACTTCCACTAAAATTGGAAAATCACATAGAAGTCTGTGTTTCTTTGTTCTTAGTTGCAACACTAAATATATGATATAAATCATTAGATGATGCAAAAACAATTACTCAGCACCTAATTCTCAGTGTGCCACATAAATTAATAAATACTGACTCTTCCATTGAGCACCCATGTTATGGGATTCAAATAGTTACAAAAAGAATCACAGGATCCACAATAAATAATTTAATCAACACTAAATGAATGTGTGCAAAAATAATATATATTTTTAGAGAAATAAAATTTGTTCAACTAAAAGAAAGGGAGTTAAATAAAGCTGAAGCCTCCCAATTCTGATTCATACTTGCTTCTCCTTGATCATCTCCCAGCTACAGGCAAGGCCCAGAAAGCATGATTCTCTCACTTGTCTCCTTGGCTTACACAGTTCTTGGAGTGAGGAGACCACTCTCCCCACTGCCTCTGACAACAGCAGACTTCTCTTCTTGAAATAGAGGCTTCATAAAAAAAATCAAATTAAATCTCAACCGAAGAAACTTTGTGATTTGTTAAGAATATGTATATATTTCATTTCATAAAAAACTTAAAGAAATATCTGCCATATGTAAAATATGAGAGAGAGAGAGAGTTTGCTGTTTGCAATCATATATTAACTTTCTGCTTAAACTCAGTATATACTGTGGTATGATGAGAGACTGTCACAACAGATCCAATTTAGAGGATATAAATCCTATTAATTAGTCATAACAATAACCCTTCCAACTTTCCCTACCAACAATCATTCAATTATTCTTCAGAGAGTAGAAGCATGCCCAAATAAGGTGGAAGTCAATATTGAGGAAATAAACTTATTTGGACTTTACTATGCCACTAGGTCTTTAAACCCAGCTGATAGAGTATTTGGTGATTTCCACTTACAATGATAGCTACTGAAAGAAGCAGCTGCAACTGTAATCTTGCTAGCAACAGTATTCTCAGAACATAGTCACTGAAAAAGCACCATGTTAACTTCACATTCATATTTTGTAGGTTAAAATTCATGCCTCTAATCCCCTCACTGGATCACTGCTTTGTTGAAAAGTAGCATCATTTACAATCCTGACAGCAGGGGATTGGGGTGCCAGGAACTGCAAATGTGTTGTCATCTGACTTTGGCAATGGTTTAGAAATCCAAAGAATAGTGCAACATATTTTCAACAAGGAAAATTCCCTTGAGAAGATAAAAGACAAAAACAAACAAACAAACAAACAAACAAAAAACAACCAAGCATTTAAATAGAAGTAAAACATGTTAAAAGGCATCTGCTAAATAGCTTTTCATCTATTTTTTCATATTCTTTTCTTTCTGATGATTTCACTAAATAAGATCTTAAGTGTTTTCTCTCTCACCCTTCCAAGAACAATTATTTTCCAAATCTGTAATCATAATAGCAGCCTTCAAATAAAAATTTATTATACATTTTTGCTTGAATTTAGTACCTTCAAGTTTTTATTGCTTTAAAGATTTTTTTTTTAACAAATGATGAAAATCTAAGAAAAAATAGTAGGGGATTCAGAAACCCAAACCTGCTATATTCTGTAAAGCTGCACAAAGGTAAAGTCAATGTATGAATTCATAGATTCTTAAAAAGTATAGATGGAAATATGAATTCTAGACTTATTCCTTTGTGTATTAGTAAAGAGAAAAGACATAAAGACATTCAACTTTTCTCTCTTGTCTTCTGAATCACTCTTTTCTGTTCACACCAGTTAGACAAAAAGAAGCAATAATTAATTGATTGTTCATCTTCCTGGATATTGATAAGCCAATATTCCCAAGTAAGTACAGTCCTTGTGGCCCAGAAAACTCCTAATCTCTGTAGATTCCTGTCCTTGCACATGTTCAGGTGCCCTGTGATAAGATTCAAGATTTGTGTTAGGAGGCCACAATGCTCCAACCTACCAAAGGTTTCTACATTCGAAAATCTGGCTTTGCTTTCTTTTGACATTATCTTTTAAGTTTATAAATCTGTGGGAAACAGTGGCAGTGATATGAAGCAGAATCCAGGTATGACTGTTTTACAGAGGGGCTGTGGGGCCTTACTGGTCTTTGGCTACCCATTGAGAAAGCCATAGTCTTATTCATTCACCTAGATTACCACTGGCATGCCTTAAGCAAATCTTCTTTGTCTAATAATCTCCTAGGTATTTCTTTGCTACACATTAAGAGTTATTTCATGACGTATTAGGGCTTGAGAATCTCCAAACCTTTGTAAAGCTCTGTCTGCCTTGAATCACCCACACAGGAGTTTATTTTCTCAGAATTTACTATTTGCCCAGCAAGCAGTAGACAGAGCCTCTTTCTCAAATTGAGTTCTGATCTCATATTGTTCTTTTATCTCACCACCTGTTCCAAAACTGGGGGATTAGTTTTTTAAATCTGGAATAGGACAGCTTTCCACTGTTAAAATGCCCTTTCTCCTATATATTTTGATTATATCCTGAGTTGCCTTTGATTCTTTAAATGCTTGGTATTTGTAAACCTCTTATATTCTTTTCCTCAAGACAACTCATACAGAAATTTTATTATTTGAATTAAAAGTGGGATGCTATAAAGAAAAAAAAAGAGGAAGGACCAAGAGAGGGAAAACAGTCATTGTTTAAAAGAATGTTTTTCCATGTTCTATATATCCATATTTCCACCATGGGCATATACAAACAATTCAAGCTATAGACACAGACCTACAGAATGTTGAAAAAGGCTATTAAAGTTGGGAGAGGGGAAGTCAGTATGATGTCTACTTAATTTGAATAAAATAGAAACATTTGCTTATTTATTCCACTTACTAACCTACTTATCTAATTATTGTGACATGGCTAGTTGTTACTGAATCCAGAATATTATTTATTTGATATTAGCTGACCAACTTTTTTCTCGAGCAGTTTAAACTAGAATCTATGGACAAAAGTCAGGCAGTGCAGGAATTAGGATGGGGAAATATTAGCTACATCTATATTGTAACCAACTTTTAGCAGAAAAGTAATATTCTCTTGCATTATGAATATGGATAACAGACTATAGGCATACTTCATTTTATTGCATTTTGCCCTATTACACTTCATAGATGCTGTGTTTTTCCCAAATTGAAGGTTTGTGGCAACCATGTATCAAGCAAGTTTATCAGCATCACTTTCCCAACATCATTTGCTCACTTTGTACTGTGTCACATTTTGATAATTCTCACCATATTTAAAACTTTTAAATTATTATATTTGTTATGATGATCTGTGGTCAGGGATATTTGATGTTACTATTGTACTGTTTGGGGGAAACATGAACTAGACCCATATACGATGGTGAACTTAATGTGTGTTCTGACTGCTCCACAACCATTACCTCATCTCTTTTCCTCTCCTTAGGCCTTCCTATTCTTGGAACAACAATAATATTGAAATTAGGCCAATTAATAACCCTACAATGGCCTCCAAGTGTTCAAGTGGAAGGAAGAGTTACACTTTTTTTTAAATATTTTTTAAGATTTTATTTATTTATTTGACAGAGACACACAGAGAGAGAAGGAACACAAGCAAGGGGAGTGAGAGAGGGAGAAGCAGGTTTCCCGCTGAGCAGGGAGCCCGATGCGGGGCTTGATCCCAGGACCCTGAGATCATGACCCGAGCCGAAGGCAGACACTTAACAACTGAGCCACCCAGGCACCCAAGTGGCACATTTCTCACTTCAAACCAAAAACTAGAATTGTTTAAGCTTAGTGAGTAAGGCTTGTTGAAAGCCAAGATAGGCCAAAAGCTAGTCCTTTTGCACAAAACAGGCAAGTTGTGACTGCAGAGGAAGTTCTTGAAAATTAAAAATATAAAAATCCTATTCCAGTAAACACAAAAATGATAAGAAAGTGAAACAGCCTTATTGCTAATATGAAATAAGTTTAAGTAGTCTGGAAAGAAGATCAAACCAGCTACGACATTCTCTTAAGCCAAAACCTAATCCAGAGCAAGGCCTAACTCTCTTCAATTCTCTGAAGGCTGAGAGAGGCGAGGAAGCCTCAGAAGAAAAGTTGAAAGCTAGCAGAAGTTGGCTCATGAGGTTTAAGGAAAGAAGCCACCTTCATAACATAAAAATGCAAGGTAAAGCAGCAAGTGCTGATGTAGAAGCTGTAGCAAGTTATCCAGAAGATCCAGCTGAGATAATTAATGAAGGTGGCTAACAATTTTTTAATATAGACAGAAGTCTATATTAAAAGAAGAGAGAGGAGAAGTAATGCCTTTCTTTAAAACTTCAAAGAACAGTCTAATTATTTTGTTAGGAGCTAATGTAGCTGGTAACTTAAAGTTAAAAGCTGTTGCTAATTTACCATTACAAAAATTCTGGGACCCTTAAGAATTGTGCTAAATTGGAGATAGGTCTAAAACGGTGGCACAGGAAGACACTGAACTCATCTCCTCGCACAGATATACTGAATCTATACATATAGAGAGAGGAATTTCTCCTGAAGAAAAATTGAGTGCTGATTGTACAGTTTCTGTGCAACAAAGGATAGAAGGACCACATAGAAAATAGCAGGTAACACAAAGATACCACAAAACCAATCTTACAAGAAATGTTAAAGGGACTTGGTTAATAATTGGGGGGAAAAGGCCATAACTAGAAGAAAATTATGAAAGCAAAAATTTCCCAGTAAAAGTAAATATATAAAGGTAGTAGATCAATTACATATAAAGCTAGTCTGAAGGTTAAAAGAAAAAAAATGTAAAATCCATTACATTTTTAAAAATTACTTAAGGAACTCACAAAATAAAAAGATGTAAAATATTATATACATAAAATGTGGAGACAAGAAAGTAAAAATTTAGTGCTTTTAGAATATGTTCAAACTTAAGTGACCATCAATTTAATATAGACTGCTATATACTTAGGATGTTATATATTAACCTCATTGTAACCACAAACCAAAAACCTATAATAAATACACAAAACACAAGAAAGAAATTCAAGCATAACACTAAAGAATGTCATTAAATCACAAGGGAAAAGAGCAAGAGAAAAACAAGGAACTGAGAAGTACTAAAAAAATTAACAAAATGGCAATAAGTACATATCTATCAATAAAAATTTTAAATGTAAATATTCTAAATGCTCCAATCAAAAGATCTAGGATTACTGAATGGATTAAAAAAATAAAAAGACCCATCTATATGCTGCCTACAAGAGACTCACTTCAGAGCCTAAAGACACATGCAACCTAAAAGTGACGGGATGGGAAAATATAGTCTATGCAAATAGAAGAAAGAAGAAGAAGGAGGAGAAGCAATAGCAATAGCTGTAGCAGCAGCAGGAGGAGGAGCAATACTTAGATCAGACAAAATATTCTTTAAAACAAAGATTGTAACAGGAGACCAAGTGGGGCATTACATAATATTAAAGAGATCAATCCAAAAGGAGGATATAACATTATAAATATCTATGAACCCAACACAGGAGCACCTAAATATATAAAGAAAACATTAACAGAGATAAAGGAAGAAGTTGAGAGTAATGAAATAATAGTATAGTACTTTAACATCCCACTTACATCAATGGATAGATCAGACAGAAAATCAATGAGGAAATGGTGGCTTTGAATGAAACATTAGTCTAGATGGACTTCACTGATACATACAGAACATTCTATCCAAAACCAGTAGAATACACATTCTTTTCAAGTGCATATGTAACATTCTCCTTGAGAGATCACATATTAGGCCACAAAACAAGTCTCAATAAATTTAAGAAGACTGAAATCATATCCAGCATCTTTTCAAATCACAAGAGTGTGAAACTAGAAATTAAATCCAAGAAGAAAACTGGAAAAGATACAAATGTGGAAACTAAAAAACTTGCTACTAAACAATCAATGGGTCAAGAAAACCATCAAAGAGGAAATAGAAAAAGACATGGAGACAAAGGAAAATGGAAACACAACAGTTCAAAATCCTTGGGATGCAGCAAAAGCAGTTATAAGAGGGAAGTTACTAGTGATACAGACCTACATCAGTAAACTAGAAAAATCTAAAATAAACAACCTAACATTATACCTAGAGGAACTAGAAAAACAAAACCAAAATTTAGAAATAAGAAAATTAAAAAAAGATTAGAGTGGAAATAAATGAAATAGCTACTAAGAAATTGAAAAATGAATAGCTACTAATGAAATAGCTAAAAAATAGCTACTAAGATCTAGTTTACTTAAAAGATAAAATTGATAAAACTTTAGCTAGACTCATCAAGAAAAAAATGAGAGAAGACTCACATAAATAAAATCAGAAATTATAGAAGATAATTTAAAACCAATACCACAGAAATACACAAGATTAAAGAAATTAGAAAAAATATGTCATCAAATTAGACAATCAAATTCTTACACACATGTAATTTTCCTAGACTGAATCAGGAAACAGAAAATCTGAACATACCAATTACTGGTAATAAAATTGAATCAGTAATCAAAAGACTCCCAACAAAGTCCAGGATCAGATGGCTTCACAGGTGAATTATACCAATATTTAAAGAAGAGTTCATATCTATCCTTTTCAAACTATTCCAAAATATAGAAGAGGGAGGAACTTTTCCAAATTATTTTTATGAGAAAAGAATTGCCCTGATACCAAAACCAAACAAAGACTCTACAGAACAAGAAGACTACAGGCCAATACCCCTGAAGAATGTAGATGCAAAATCCTCAGCAAAATATTAGCTAACTGAATTCAACAAAAATTAAAAGGATCATTCACTGCAAATAAGTGGGACTTATTCCAGGAATGCAAGGATGGTTCCAAATCCACAAATCAATCTGATATACCACACTAACAAAATGAAGAATAAAAATCATATGATCATCTTAAAGAGAATGCGTATGACAAAATTCAACATCCATTTATGATAAAAGCTCTCAACAAAGTGAACTTAGAGGGAACTTACCTCAAACCAATAAAAGCCATATATGACAAATCCACTCACAATATCATACTAAAAGCATACTGAAAGTTTCTCCTCTAAGATCAGGAACAAGACAAAGATGTTCACTGTCATCACTTTTATTCAACATATTACTTGAAGTTCTAGCTGCAGGATTCAAAAAAGAAAAATAAATAAGGACATCCAAATTGGTAAGGTAGAGATGAAATTGTCACTATATGTAGATGATATAGTACCCTATATATAAAAAACCCTAGGTATTCTACCAAAAAAAACTATTAAAACTAATAAATTTAGTGAAGTTGTAGGATAAAAAATACACAGAAATCTTTTGGATTTCTATTCACTAATAACAAAGTAGCTGGGAGATAAATTAAGAAAACAATCCCATTTACAATTACATCAAAAAGAATAAAATACCTAGGAATAAATTTAATCAAGGAAGTGAAAGATCTGTACTCTGAAAATGCTAAGACATTGATGAAAGGCATTGAAGATGACATGAATAAATGGAAAGATGTACCATGATCATGGATGGGAAGAATTAATATTATTAAACTGTTTATACTACCCAAAGCAATCTATAGATTCAGTACAATCCCTTTCAAAATACCAATGGTATTATTTAAAAGAACTATAATAAATAATCCTAAAATTTGTATGGAAACATAAAGACTCTGAATGGCCAAAGTAATTGTGAGAAAGAACAAAGCTGGAGGTATCAGAATCCTGGATTTCAAACTATACTACAAAGCTGTAGTAATCAAAACAGTATGGTACTGGAACAAAAACAGACACATAGACCAATGGAGTGGAATAGAGATTCCAGAAATCAACCCACACTTTTATGATCAATTAATCTATGACAAAGGAGGCAAGAATATAAAATGGGGGAAAAGACAGTCTCTTCAACATGGTGTTGGGAGAATTGGACAGCTACACACAAAAGAATGACACTGGACCACTTCCTTACACCATACACAAAATAAACTCAAGATGGATTAAATACCCAAATGTAAGACCTAAAATTTTAAAACTGATAGAAAACATATGCAGTAACCTCTTGTATATCAGCCTTAGAAATATTTTTCTGTATCTCTCTCCTCAGGCAAGGGCAACAAAAACTAAAATAATTGGGACTACACCAAAATAAAAAACTTTTGCACAGCAAAGGAAACCAACAACAAAATGAAAAAAGCAGCCACTGAATCAGAGAAGATATTTGCAAATAATATATTCAGTAAGGGGTTAATATCCAAAACATACAAAGAACTCATACAACTCAACACCAAGAAAACAACTAATCTTATTTAAAAAATGGGCAGAGCACCTAAATAGATATTTCTCCAAAGAAGGCATACAGATGGCCAACAGATCCATGAAAGGGTGCTTAACATCACTAACCATCAGGGAAAGACAAGTCAAAACCACATAAGATATCACCTCGCTCTTGTCAGAATGACTAGTATCAAAAGACAAGAAATAACAAGTGTTGGCAAAGATATGGAGAAAAGTGATCCCCTGTGCACTGCTAGTGAGAATCTAAATTGGCACAGCCACTGTGGAAAACAGTATGGAGGTTCCTTAAAAAAAAAATCAAGTAGAAATACTGCACAACCCAGTGAATTCGCTTCTGGTTATTTAGCAAAAGAAAACAAAAACTCTAATTCCAAAAGATATATGCACCTTTATGTCTATTGCAGCATTATATACAATAGCCAAGATATGGAAACAACCTGTGTCCATCAGGAGCTGAATAGATAAAGAAGGTGCATATGTTTGTGTAATATTATCCAGCCATAACAAACAATAAAATCTTGCCTTTTACAACAACATGGACAGACCCAGAGTGTATTATGCTAAGTGAAATGAGTTAGAAAAAGACAAATACCACATGATTTATATTGGAATATAAACGATAAAATGAATGAACAAAAAAATAAAAATAGACTCATAAACACAGAGAGCAAACTGGTGATAACCAGAGGGGAGGTGGGTGTGGAGATGGGTGAAATAAGTGAATGGGATTAAGAGGTACAAACATCCAATTATAAAATAAACATCACAAGGATGAAAAGTACACTGTAGGGAATATAGTCAACATAATAATTATGTATGGTTATAGATGGTAACCACACTTATCATGGTGATTATTTTGTAATGTATATAAATGTCAAATCACTATGTGTACAACTGAAACTAACATAAAATTGTATGCTAACTATACTTAAAAAAAAAGAATGATACTAAGTCTACTCTGCCTGTACTCTCTAAATGGAATAACAAAAACTAGATAACAGCACATCTCTTAAAACATAGTTTACTGAATATTTTCAAACCACTGTTGACAGCTACTGTTCAGGAAAAAAAAAAAAAAAGATTCCTTTTAAAATGTTATCACTCATTGACAATGCATCTGGTCACCCAAGAGCTCTGTTAAAGATGTACAATGAGATGAATGTTTTTCATGGTTGCTAATACAACTTCCCCTCTTCAGTTCATGGACCAGAACTTTCAAGTCTTATTATGTAAGGAACACATTTCATAAGGCTATAGCTGCATAGGTAGGGAATCTTTTGACAGATTTGGGTAAAGTAAATTGAAAACCTCTGGAAAGGATTCACCATTCTAGATGTCATTAAGAACATTCAGGATTCATGGGAAGAGGTCAAAATATCAACATCAACAGGAGTTTGGAGGAAATGTATTCCAACCCTCATGGATGACTTTGAGGGGCTCATGACCTGAGTGAAAGAAAAACTGCAGATGTGGTGGAAATAGCAAGAGAACTAGAAATATAAGTGAAGCCTGAAGATGTGACTGAATTGCTGCAATCTCATGATAAAAATTTAACTGATGATGAGTTGTTTCTTATGAATAAGCAAAGAAAATGGTTTGTTGAGATGGAATCCGCTCCTGGTAAAAATGCTGTGATGATTGTTGAAATGACAACAAAGGATTTAGAATATAAACTTAGTTGATAAAACAATGGCAGGGTGTGAGAGGATTGACTCCAGTTTTAAAAAGTTCTCCCTCCTACACTGTTTGTGGGAATACAAGCTGGTACAGTCTCTCTGGAAAACAGTATGGAGATTTCTCAAAAAGTTGAAAATAGAGCTACCCTATGACCCAGCAATTGCACTACTGGGCATTTACCCCAAAGATACAAATGTAGGGATCTGAAGGGGCACCTGTACCCCAATGTTTATAGTAGCAATGTCCACAAGAGCAAAACTATGGAAAGAGCCCAGATGTACATCAATAGATGAATGGATAATGAAGATGTGGTACATATATACAATGGAATATTACACAGCTATCAAAAAATGAAATCTTGCCATTTACAATGACATGGATGTAACTAGAGGGTATTATGCTAAGGAAAATAATTCAATCAGAGAAAGACAAGTATCATATGATCTCACTGATATGGAGAATTTAAGAAACAAGGCAGAGGATCATAGGGGAAGGGATGAAAAAATGAAACAAGATGAAACCAGAGAGGGAGACAAACCATAAGAGACTCTTAATCTCAGGAAACAAACTGAGGGTTGCTGAAGGGGAGGAGCGAGAAGGCATGGGGTGGTTGGGTGATGGACACTGGGGAGGGTATGTGTTGTGGTGAGCGCTGGGTGTTATGTAAGACTGATGAATCACAGACCTGTACCCCTGAAGCAAATAATACACTGAAAACTCAGTGTTTAGCATTTTTTAGTGATAAATTATTTTTAAAGTAACATATGCACATTTTTTTAGGCATAATGCTTTTGCACACTTACCAGATTATGGTATAGTGTAAACATAACTTTTATATGAACTAGAAACCAAAAACTCATTTGACTCATTTTATTGCAGTATTTATTGTATCATAATATTCACTTTATTGCAGTGGTCTGGAACTGAATCCACATTATCTCTTAGGTATTCCTGCTTACTAGTAATACCTGTGAATTTATACACAATATAAATTACAGATGTATTCATATAATATCATAGTTTATGCAAGACTTAAAAATATTTGTATTTATTATAAAATTTCAGTCATTATTGAAATCACTCCTAGATCTTGTTATTTAATACACTAATAAAGAAGCAGATATATTACTCTCTCAATTTTGGTTTTAAATATTTTGAAAACCAAATTTCAGTCTACCAATCTCCTTTATAATTTGAAGCTTTTTATTGTTTTAATTTGAAGACATTATTTGAAGAAGGGATATATAATCTTCACCAGATGACCAAAGGGATACATAGCACACACACACAAAACTTTACAAACCTGATGCATGACTGTAGTTTCTGATGGAGCTACATAACGTTTCTGTACCACCCATGTCACTAGCCGAACAGAATTATGGGGTATTATAGTTTGTGACTTGATGTTTTTTTATCATTGATTTGAAATCTCCTTGTATGGAAAAATGATTAAATGAGAAAAATAAATAATGTAATGACTGCTTATATTTATTTGACCAAAACCAAGAAAGAAGTTATGCTTTCCTAATAGTCAGTCATTGGATGGAGTGCCACTGTGACCCTCACTAGTTCCATATATCTTACAGTCGTTGGTCACTTATCATGTGGAAGGATTCCTAAAGACCATGTAATTATAAAGGGTTGATAATGATGGACTCATTATTCTTTCACTAGCAGAGCATTACAATATATTGCAGTTTTTATGCTATTAGATGTCCAGAAAATGATTAATTTTTTTGGAAACAGTATCTTTAAGTAGTAAATTCTACAATAATTTGTAATGTAATAGGGTTAAGCTTAAAGAGAAGTCACTCATTTTTTTCATTTTCCACTCATTTTACAAAAAGATAAGTTTCAAATTTGCTGACCCTCTCAATAATAAGCCAGTAGTTTGCTGCCAAGCAGATATATTCAAAAAGAATAATGACAGTTAATCTGCCATTTCAATATAAAGGTGGAATTTTAATATTAAGGGAGAAAGTCACTGTTGTTCAAAGGAGTTTTCCAATGGAAAGAATAGTTTTAAAAGAGATACTTGCAAACTTTTCCCTCTTTACATAATTTTGTTTCTAAAAATAATATGTACCATATATATTTGATAGTTTCAAAACACAGGAACAATATTTAGATACTAAAAAACTAAATTTTTAGGTTTAACTTATTTGTAAAAATATAAAAATGAAACATTTTAGTTTAGAATTACTCTCTAGGATCGGGGAATGGAAATTTTCTATCTATATTCCAACAAAAATTTATATGTAATTGGAAAATGAGACTGAAAAATTATCATAATGAATTAATAAGTGCAGTCAACGATGCTTCTTTTACGTTTTTATGTGTATTTTTATGTTTTTTTCCTCTATCTTAACCTATAATTGTCATTAAAATGTTATTAAAAATAAACTAAATTTTGCAAAAGATCCCTAAATTGGTAAACTCAAATTTTCAAAAATGAAGTAATCAATCACTCTCAACAGAAATAGTACCATTAATTTTAGTGAAACCAAATGTTTTATATTAATAAAAACGTATTTAAATATTTTATGTGATATATACCTCACCTAATTAACTTTCTATGTTTAATGTATTTTATGATATAAATATTCTATTAGTTTGGTGATATATGCATATAACTTATTGAAGTTAACATACATATATTGGGATATAAAATTTAAAAAATTTTCATTAGGGTGCACAATAATGCTGACACATCAATGGAATAAACATGCAAGAATATCCATGAATGAATAATATTGATCTAATCCTTTGTCAACACATATTTTTGAAAAGTTAATTTACTGTTATGTTGACTGCTTTGCTTTTAATATCCCAAGTGGTCATTTGAAAACCATTTCCTCTTGAACATCACTTGAAATGGCTTTTACTAGCAAGGCAATTTGTTTCATGTTTCAATCTATTTCATGAGTTCTTGATTATGGGCATATTTTGCATGCTTCATGTTCCATAACATGTGAGTTTTTGCTTGCTAAGTATGATCTCCTAAGTGACTATTTCAGACACACAGAGTTTTTATTATCTTTTGTTGCTCTTTCTCATCCTCTCTCCACTATGAATGCCCTATGAATCTGACTATTCAGATCTCCTTTCCAGGTTACTGTAAGTTTCTTCTACGGAGTTTCCCTATCCCATGTTGGAGCCTTTTCAACATTGCTGTCAGAATATTTCCAAAAAATTAACCCCATGCTTGAAACTCTAGTGGCTTGCCTTCAGCCTCAAAATAAAATTCCAGTTCCTGAGCCTTGTGACAAAGTTCTCACTTGAAGGGACTGTGATCATCTCACCAGAAGTGTGCCAACTTGTCACCACACCACTGCACATGCAGTTTCCTTTGCTAAAAACCCCATTTTCTAATGCCTTCCTTAATTCTGTTGTCTTTTCTTATACATCTGTTAGTCATCCTTTGTCTGTTACATTTCCTTTGATTAAACATCCCTGCTCTGTCCTCCCAATGCTCTCACATCAGTATTTGCCAATTCATTTATCATATTTTAAAATAAGTTATATAACCAGCAAAAACCCCTAGACAAAGTCTTTGACCAGAAATTCTAAAATACGACAATTCCCTGAATTTACCAACAGAAATGGAATGTAGAAAGGTACTGTGAAATGATCTCAAAGAATGATTTTATTTTCATTCTAAATTATACTATCCATTGAAGTGACAGGAAAGAAAAAAGGCAATAAATCAAGAGGAAAGAATATACTATACATATTGAGACTAATAGAACAATGTGCATATATTTTTAACATCCAAAATTTGTACCTTTTGTGTGTTTAAAAGATAGTTGATGTTCTGTCTTTACATGGGAATCAAATATTCTTATTTTTAAGTATGAAAAGAAACATTAATAACCCTAATTAAATAGAATAAGAGCTCCACATATTAGATAAAATGATTTCAAAGGTAAAATTAGAAACTAACAGAAAAAAAAGATAATGTACTTAATTTAAAAATATAAATTTATATTCTTCATTCAGAGTGATTTAACAACTACAAAATATTATGATTTTTTAAAAGTATGAGTTTACTGAGGGAACAAATTTATAAAATCATTCAGATGCTAATTTATAAACTAAAATCATTCTTAAAATATATTTTGGTTAAAGCTCTCAGAGTAAAGCTAGAAATGTCTTCAAAAGTTATTGATATAGGATCCTGGTAAAGTGGATTTCCTTGCAGCCAATTTTAATTTCTGAGTATTTATTTTCAAAATGGATTGCAAGTGGAAACAGGAATTTATTTTTCAAAAAACATTTTCAACTATCATCACATAGAAACTGATTTTTTTAATAAATATTTCTGGCCAATAGTGTTTTTACTATGTGTGTGGATAAATGCCTATGCTTTTAAAAAATCATATTCATTTACTTAAAAATAAAACTTTTTAATAAAGAAAAAGCACTTTTACTGTATATTTTTAACTTTGCTTTTTCTCTTTGTTCAGAGTCAGGGGTATGTCTATGTGTCTCTTCTTCAAAACATTTATTGCCCTTTCCTTTGTCCCATTCTGATTGGTCTCTTTCTACTGGATTCCTTTGTGTAAGATTAGTCTTTCCGATCTATCAACATAAGGTAGCTGACTTGCTTTGACCAACGAAATATGAGTGGGAGGGATATGTGTTAGTTCCTAGCAGAAGATTTTAAAATCTACATGAGGGACGCCCGGGTGGCTCAGTCAGTTAAGCATCTGCCTTTGGCTCAGGTCATGATCCCAGGGTCCTGGGACTGAGTCCCACATCCGGGCCCTTGCTCAGCAGGGAGCCTGCTTCTCCCTCTGCCTGCTGCTCCCCCTGCTTGTGCTCTCTCTCTCTCTGACAAATAAATGAAATCTTAAAAAAAATAAAGTCATTACATGCTTATACCATAGTTTCCCCCGAACTCCCCCAGATAGATAGATGATAGATAGATGATAGAATATTTAAAAAATAAGATCCATGTTTTATTAATCTGTTTCCTCATGCCCAGTCTGAATCTTGTTCATAGAAATGTTTAAGCAAGGAATTCTTAATCTCAGGAAACAAACTGAGGGTAGCTGGAGTGGTGGCGGGTGGGAGGGATGGGGTGGCTGGGTGATAGACATTGGGGCAGGTATATGCTCTGATGAGCAATGTGAATTGTGTAAGACTGTTGAATCACAGACCTGTACCTCTGAAACAAATAATACATTATATGTTTAAAAAAAAAGAAGAAGAAGAAGAAGATGGCAGGAAGGGAAAAATGAAGGGGGGGAATCGGAGCAGGAGAAGAACCATGAAAGACTATGGACTCCGAGAAACAAACTGAGGGTTCTAGAGGGGAAGGGGATGGGGGAATGGGTTAGTCCAGTGATGGGTATTAAAGAGGGCATGTACTGAATGGAGCACTGGGTGTTATACGCAAACAATGAATCATGGAACACTATATCAAGAACTAATGATGTAATGTATGATGATTAACATAATTAAAAAAAAAATTTTTTAAAGCGCTTAAAAACATTTGCCAAATGAGTGAATACTGAGTCAACTACAAAGTCATAGGAATAAAAAGGTAACGTGTTTGTTGAAAAAATGAAATAAAGGAACACTACATCAAAAACTAATGATGTAATGTACGGTGACTAACATAACATAATAAAATAAAATTTTTTAAAAAAAGAGAAAGCCTAGTGAAACTTGACAAAGGAAGAGAACAGAGAGATCTCAGATTAATAAGCAAATAGACTCATATTATATATTTGGGGAGCTATTCCATAGCTCTAAATATGAAGGCAAATATCTTTTAATAATGCATTTATCTATATATCTACCATCACTCATTAAAATGTTGATAGTTTCCCATTTTGAGTAGTTTCAGCTAATGATGGTTTTGTCGATTTTCATGAAATATTCATAGTTCTGTTTCTTTCAGCTTTGTGTTTGCCACCAAGGAAGAGTCATTGCCATTGGATGCATGGGGGAAGAATACATCAGGGCAATTTGGATTAGTGAATCAGATATTAAAATGGATAATTTTTTTGAGAAAACAGTACACTAATAGAAGGACATAGATTCTAATTTGGTTATGTCATCACATTTTGAAATTGATTCTGATATCTCATTTTACCAGATGCACAACAAAATCTTTATTAATCAGATTACAGGGATGAAAATATAATAAAACTTTAACAAGCACAATCGATTCCACTGACTGCTATATTTTATGTGTGTGTATACATATATATGTATACAAAGAAACTATAAAACCTTATATTTTTTAATTCTTTCTATGTACTAGCTTTGGTACCAAGCACTTAATGAACATTACCTCATTTAATCATCACAAAAATCATATGAGTTAGGTACTTATATGAAGGAACAGGGGTGCAAAGGTTTTTATGAAGGATCCCCAAGTTGATACAGCCAGTAAAAGTAGAAGTAGAATTCATTCAAACTCTTAGTTTTCTCTAAGTCATAGTGCTTCTCTAAAGATATGTATGTTAATGGGACTTCAGAAAAGATGGTGGAGGAGTAGGGGACCCTGTTTCAACTGGTCCCCTGGATATTTACCAGACCACTCTGAACACCGACAAAATCAGCCTGAGATGTAAGAAGATAGATCTGGATCTCTACAAACAGAATATCTCTGGCTGCTGGTCTCAAGGTATGAAGCAGGGAGCCAATTCTGCAGGCAGATATTGGAGGATAAACAGAAGGGGGAGGGAGCCACCATAAGCGCTGGCACCAGGAAGGTGAAATAACACAGGAGCGCAAAAGCCTCCCATGCTGGGGACTGGGCACAGACTCACAGACCGGTAGCAGCAGGGAAAGGACTTTAGGGCAGCCCCCCAGACTGAAAACTGGAGCTGTGGCGGTGTGCATGCCAAGCACAGGAGTTTGCAGTTTTAGAAGCAAAAAGGGCAGAGATGTGCCCAGCCTGGGAACAAGGGCTGGGAGCACTGCTGTGGGGCACACAACCCAGGACGCTGAGGTTTTTAGCAGCACAATCAGAAATGGAGACTGTATGGCCTGGAGAGCTCACTGAAGAACAGACTGCTATCTCTCTGCTCTGAGGCAGAGGTTTAGATATGGTCACTTCCACTCAGACTCTCAGAAGAGACTCTGAAAGCCACCAGGGAAAGCCTCAGGAGAACAAAAGCCCCCCAAAACCGGTTTTCACTGAGCCCATCCTCCCCCACAAAGGGCAGGGTAACTGCCCAAACAGGGTTGCCTGAGTAACAGTGCGGCAGGTCCCTCCCCCAGAAGACAGGCTGGGAGAATAAGAAGCCAACAGCCCTAAGGTCCCTACAAACAGGTGCATCTTGCTTGGGTTGTGGTCAAAAATTTGGATTCTGTGCATTCCCTCAACCACCCCTCAACAGAATGACTAAGAGGGGGTACCACCAACAAAAGAAAGAACCATAGACTATGGCTTCTGCCACAGAACTAATGGGTATGGATATAACCAAGACGTCAGAAATGGACTTCAGAGTAACAATTATCAAGGCGATATCTAGGCTTGAGAAAAATATTAACGACAATATAGAATCTCTAAGGGCAGAAATGAGATCTAATCAGGCCTATTGCTCAACAGCAACCAGACAACAAAAAGAAATAAAAGGCACTCAAATGGGCAGAGAAGAAGTCAAACTCCCTCTCTTCACAGATGACATGATACTTTATGTGGAAAACCCAAAAGACTCCACCCCCAAATTACTAGAACTCATATAGCAATTCAGTAATGTGGCAGGATACAAAATCAATGCACAGAAATCAGTTGTTTTCCTATACACTAACAATGTAACTGTAGAAAGAGAAATTAGGGAATCGATTCCATTTACAAGAACACCAAAAACCATAAGATACCTTGGAATAAACCTAAAAAAAGAGGTAAAGGATCTATACTCTAGAAACTACAGAACACTTATGAAAGAAATTGAAGAAGACACAAAAAGATGGAAAAACATTCCATGCTCATGGATCAGAATAATAAACATTGATAAATGTCTATACTGCCCAGAGCAATCTATACTTTCAATGCCATCCCAATCAAAATACCAATGGCATTTTTCAAAGTGCTGGAACAAAGAACCCTAAAATTTGTATGGAACCAGAAAAGACCCCGAACTGCCAAGGAAATGTTGAAAAAGAAAAACAAAGTTGGAAGCATCACATTGCCTGATTTCAAGCTATATTACAAAGTTGTAATCACTAAGACAGCATAGTCCTGGCACAAAAACAGACACATAGATCGAATGGAACAGAATACAGAGCCCAGAAAAGGACCCTCAAATCTATGGTCAATTAATCTTCGACAAAGCAGGAAAAAATATCCAATGGATAAAAGACAGTCTTTTCAATAAATGGTGTTGGGAAAATTGGACAGCTATATACAGAAGAATGAAACTCGACCATTCTCTTACACCATACACAAAGATAAACTCTAAATGGATGAAAGATCTCAATGTGAGACAGGAATCCATCAAAATCCTAGAGGAGACATAGACAGTAACCTCTTTGACATCGGCCACAACAACTTCTTTCAAGATACATCTCCAAAGGCAAGGGAAACAAAAGCAAAAATGAACTTTTGGGACTTCATCAAGATAAAAAGCTTCTGCACAGCAAAGGAAACAGTCAACAAAACAAAGAGGCAAGCCATGGAATGGGAAAAGATAATTGCAAATGACACTACAGATAAAGGACTGGTATCTGAGATCTATAAAGAACTTCTCAAACTCAACACCCAAAAAACAAATAACCAAGTCAAAAAATGGACAGAAGACATGAACAGACACTTCTCTAAAGAAGACATACAAATGGCTAACAGATACATGAAAAAATGTTCAACATCATTAGCCATCAGGGAAATTCAAATCAAAACAACATTGAGATACCACCTTACACCAGTTAGAATGGCAAAAATGGACAAGGCAGGAGACAACAAATGTTGGAGAGGTTGTGGAGAAAGGGGAACCCTGTTACACTGTTGGTGGGAATGCAAGTTGGTACAGCCACTTTGGAAAACAGTGTGGAGTTTCCTCAAAAAGTTTAAAATAGAACTACCCTATGACCCAGCAATTGCATTACTGGGTATTTACCCCAAAGATACAGATGTAGTGAAAAGAAGGGCCACATGCACCCAATGTTTATAGCAGCAATGTCCACAATAGCCAAACTGTGGAAGGAGCCGAGATGCCTTTCAACAGACAAATAGATAAAGAAGATGTGGTCCATATATACGATGGAATATTACTCAGCCATCAGAGAGGATGAATACCCAACATTTGCATCAACATGGATGGAACTGAGGGAGATTATGTTAAGTGAAATAAGTCAAGCAGAGAGAGGTAATTATCATATGGTTTCACTTATTTGTGGAACATAAGGAATAGCATGGAGGACATTAGTAGAAAGAAGGGAACAATAAAGGGGGGGAAATCAGAAGGGGAGACAAACCATGAGAGACTATGGACTCCAGGAAACAAATTGAGGGTTTTAGAGGGAAGGGGGTTGGGAGGATGGGTTAGCCTAGTGATGGGTATTAAGGAGGGCACGTATTGCATGGAGTACTGGGTGTTATATGCAAACAATGAATCATGGAACACTACATCAAAAACTAATGATGTACTTATGGTGACTAATGTAACATAATAAAAAATAAATAAATAAATAAATAAATAAATAAATAAACTTCAAAAACAATAAAGATATATATGTTAAGGACATTATTTCTATGGAGTTTGATATGTACAACTGGATTATGAAGACTGAGGTAGAGATTAGTGACTGAAAGTTCTGCGCTCTGTGCGTTTAAGGGAAAATATGGGAAAAAGTTAGAAGGAAGAAAGAAATGGAGGGAAGGAAGGAATGAAGAAAGGGAGGAAGAGGGGAACAGAGTGAGCCTAGGCTCATGATATCTTTAGCTTTCTTTTTATCTCTGAGTTTTAGTTGATAACCCAGTCTCTTTCCCTCCCACTCTTACTTGCTCATACTCCCCACCATGTTACTTCCAAGGCCACCAAGATGGGCTTCCTACAATAGGACTGAACCAGCAGACACTTGGATCCTTAGAATGGGAACAAGGAACATTTCTGGATCTCTTGGCAGAAGAGGTGTAGGCAGAGGCTGAGATCCCGTGTGGGAAGCCCAAATCCAATGCTGTGTGATTAGAGAATCAGAAGTTCAAAGTCTGGTTCCAGACAACTTCCCATTGAGACTCCAGAGTTCAGGGTTCAAGGTTCAAGGGAAAATAATCTATTTTTGTACTTTACCCTTTGAACCTCAATTTCCTTAGCTTTAAAGACCATAGTAATTATACCAAAGTTGTAGGATTGTTACAAGATTTAAATGTTTTTGGTACACAGTAAATTCCCATTAAATGACCAAATTTTATTTGGTCAAATGATCAAAATATATTTTGACTTGAGCCAAAATATAACAAGGGTCTACAAGAAATGCATTTATTAATTTTCCCTAAGCAATAAAATTTCTTGTCTAATCAACCTATGGATTCCTCTTTAATATTCTCAGAAAATATTGAAAGCATTGCAAGGAAGCACTTTATTTTAACAAACCAGTTAGTGACACTTTATATAGAAGACCCCTTTTCCTTTATTTTAGAAGACACTATTCAGACAAGTTCTTCCACATATTTGGAAAAATAGATATTTTTGAACTTTCTTCACAGTTTTAAGAAGAGACATGGGGAGAGAGGAAGATGGTGGCAGAGTAAGAGGACCCTAGGCTCGTCTCATCCCGTGAACACAACTAGATAACTATCAAATCATCTGAAATACACCAGAAATATATCTAAAAACTGACAGAACAAACTGCACAACTAAAGGGAGAGAAGGGGCTACATTAAAGAAGGTAGGAAGTTCAGTGATGTGGTTTGGGGAGAAACGAATCATGGGTGCTATGGAAGGGAGGGAGCCATGGTTCCAGAGAAGGGCAAGAGAGAGGAGCACACAGGGGAACACACAAAAAGAACATTTCCCCAAAGCCCTTGGCTTAGAAAATGAGAGGGGCTGAATTTCGTGAGTTCTTACAAACACTGGGGCTTAAAGCCTGGGGTTTTAAAGGTCAGCAGGCTTGGCTGGGATAGAGCCAGGAGGGCACTATGCTTCTCGTGGAGAGAAGGCAGGCAAACAACCCAGGGGGAGACAGTGTAGGAACAGCAATCTGAAGAACACCTGGGATATACTGGGGGGGAGATCAGTCCCTCTTCTCAGAGTGTATCTCTGAGAGGCAGCATTCATAGAGACACTTCCCCAAAAACAAAGGCACTGGCTGGCACCATTTCCCTCTCTAGCCCATCAGCATAAACACACAGCCACCTGTGGGCAGCAGCACAGCATTGACACTGGCTGCCTCACTTGCTTAAACCAAGCCCCACCTGGCTGCACTTTGGCAGAACTGCCTTTCTCAGTCAAGTTTGCCTCAGTCCCAGTGCAGTGGGTTCCTCCCCCAGAAAACCCATAGAAACCCCTGCCCACACCACCTCTCCCAACCAGAGAGTTCTGCAGGGTCTCAGTTCTGGTGGAGTTGGTGTCAGGTCTCATTTCACAAGACCAGAGCACACTTAATTAAAACTCACAACATTTAGGCCAGGCACCAAACACTGCCCCCAGCAAGCAAGGAGAGCTTCTGCAGACAACCGCCCTGAAGGATAGAGCAGCCACAAAACAACAGCAAAACATACACAGCACACACTAGAGGCATTCCCTGAAGCTCCAGGACCTGGGCACTATAGGACCTCTTCTTCATAAGGCCATTACTTTCAGGAGCATGAGATATAACTGGCTTTTCTAACACATGGAAGAAGATCTACACAAAATGGATATAATTAGCATGCCTGGTGGAGAACTTAAAGTAATAATCATAAGGTTACTCACTGGGCTTGAGAAAAGAATAGAAGACCTCAGTGAGACCCTTACCACAGAGTTAAAAGAATAAAAAAAGTATCAATCAAACATGAAGAATATAATAAATGAGGCTGAAAACAGGCTTGGTGCAATGAACAGTGAGCTGGAAGATGCAGAGGAATCAATTTGTGACAAAAAATTGGAAAATAGTGAAGCTAAACAAAAAAGAGAAAGAATTATGCAACAGGAGAATAGACTTAGGGAACTCAGTGACTCCATCAAACATAATAGCATTCATGTTATAGGAGTCCCAGAAAAAGAAGAGAGATAAAAGGGGACAGAACATTTGTTTCAAGAAATAATAGCAGAAAATTTTCCTAATCTAGGGAAGGAAACAGATATCCCGATCCAGGAGGCACAGAGAACTCCCATCAAAATCAACAAAAGCAGGCCATAACCAAGAAATACTGTAATTAAATTTGCAAAATATAGTGATAAAGAAATATCTTAAAATCAGCAAGACAAAAGAAGTCCTTAATTTACTAGGGAAAACATACACAACTAGCTGGAGATTTCTCAACAGAAACTTTGCAAGCCAGAATAGAGTGGCATGATCTATTCAAGGTACTGAAAGGGTAAGATCTGCAGTCAAGAATACTCTATCCAATAAGGCTATCATTCAGACTAGAAGGAAAGATAGAGTTTCCTAGACAAACAAAAACTAAAGGTGTTCATGACCACTAAACCAGCCCTGCCAGAAATATTAAAGGGGACCCCTCAAGAGGCCAAAAGTAATAAAGACAAAAAAGGATCAGAGAAATTCTCCAGAAACATCGACAAAATAAGTAATAAAATGGCAATAAATACATATCTATCAGTAATTACTTTGAATATAAATGGACTAAATGCACCAATCAAAAGACATAGGGTATTAGAAAGGATTGGAAAAAAAAAAAAAAAAAAAAGACCCATCTACATACTGCCTACAAAAGACTCATTTTAGACCTAAAGACAACTCCAGATTGAAAGTGAGGGCGTGGAGAATCATTCATCATGCAAATGGACATCAAAATGAAAAGAAAGCTGGAAAAGCAATACTTAGACAAACTAGACTTTAAAACAAAGACTGTAAAAGGAGACAAAGAAGGGTATTATATAATCATGAAAGAGACAATCAAACAAGATATAACAATTGGGAGCACATGTAAATATAAATATATAAAACAAATTAATAATAAACATAAAGGAATTAATTAACAATAACACAATAAGAGTAGGGGACTTTAACACAAGCATGGAGATGTGAGAGGATCAGACCTGATCCCAGGTACCACAGGCACTAGGGATCAATCCCCATACCTGGCTTTGAAAACCAGTGGGGCTTTGGGTGCTTTTAAAATCAGTAGGCTTAACTCTGGGAGAGGAAGCTGGCAATTAGAAACTGAATTCCTGCCCTTGACAAGCCAACATTCTAAATAATTCCATCCACCACCCAGCATAGAATCAGTAGTTTGAAAAGGACCTGGGGTATATGTGAAGGAGATTTATTTACTAGTCTCAAAATATGTGCTGGAGGGGGAATCTTCAGGAGATTTCTTCAGGAACAAAAATTCTGGCAGGTACCATTTCTCTTTTCCTCCCCATTTTAGATAGCTGGACATTTGCAGGAGCTAGCCCTAACACCTTCCACCTCTCTTGCTAGCACCACATGCCTCACTCCCATGGTTCCCCTGCAGACCTGCCCCATCCAATCTGCCCATCTCATCTGGCATCCCTCCAAAGCAATTCCAGCCCACCCATGCAAGCAGCCCTGGCAGGGACTTGTGCCACTCCAGAATGACTCCTGCCTCATGGAGAGGAAGAAATAGCTTCATATTCCAGCATTCCTGCAGTTCCAGCAGCCACGCCTCTGGACTGGCTGTACAGAGAACAAGCCCTGCCATTTGGTGTGCCAGCAACTGTGACAGACAGGCTGACTGCAAATATTCAGTTTGACCACTTGTCCCAGCCACCAACAAAAGCTTCTCAGTTGGCCATGCAGGGAGCAATCTTTGCTTTGCTGTTCATTACACACCTGATACCATGGCAGAGAGGCTAACCGCAGACAGCTAGCCTGACTGCCAACCCTTGTAGCATCTCAAACAGGCCTCTCAACAGCTCAGGGACAAAACCCTGTTCAGTGCATCCATAACGGGCAAAGCTGGTCACTGCAACTGGCTGGGCTGAGGGCAAATGTGGCTCAGCCACACAATTAGGGTGCATACAGCCCACATAGGAGACACCCCTGGAGCACCTGGTTCTGGTGACCAGGCTGGGGGACTGTGCGACAGGGCACCAAAGGACCTCTTCTACATGAAGCCACCACTTTCAAGACCAGGAAATATAGCTGACCCACCTGATACATTGAAAAAAAAAAAAAAACCACAGAGAATTGGACAATATGAGGAGACAGAGGACTATGTCACAAATAAAAGAAAAGATACAATCACAGAAAAATATCTAAATAAAACTAAGATAAGCAATATACCTGATAAAGAATTCAAAGTAATGGTCATAAAGATACTCACTGGACTTGAGAAAAGAGTGGATGAACTCAGTGAGAACTTTGACAAAGAGATATAAAATACAAAAAAATAGAGTTCAAAAATATAACAATTGAAATTAAAAAAAAAACACTAGAGGGAACTAATAACAGATTAGAGGATGCAGAAAAATGGATCAGTGATCTGGAAGACAGGATGATGGAAAGCAACTAAGCTGAACAGCAAAAAGAATAATAAAAAATGAGAGAACAGGTTAAGGAAACTCTGCATCATCATCAAGTGTGATATCATTCACATTATTGAGATCCCAGAAGGAGAAGAGAGAGATGGGGGCAGAAAAATGGTTTGAAGAAATAATAGCTGAAAACTTCCCTAATGTGGGGAAAGAAACAGACATCCTGGTCCAGGAAGTACAGGGAGTCCCTAACAAGATAAACCCAAGGAGGTTCACATCAAGAGAGATAATAATTAAAATGGCAAAAAGTAATAATAAAGAGAAAATTTTAGAAGCATTAAGAAAAGGAAAACTGTAACATAACAGGGAAACCCCTTGAGGGTATCAACTGATTTTTTTAGCAGAAACTTTGCAGGCCAGAAGGGACTGACATGATAATATTTTAAGTACTGAAAGGAAAAAAACTTAAAACCAAGAATACTCTACCTAGCAAGATCATCATTCAGAATAGAAGGAGAGATAAAGAGTTTCCCAGATAAACAAAATTTAAAGGAGTTCATCTCTAATTAGCCTTACAAGGAATGGTAAAGGGAATTATTTAAGTGGAAAGAAAAGACCATAATTTGAAGTAAGAAAATTATGAAAGGAAAAAATTTCACAGGTAAAAGCAAATATATAGTAAAAGTAGTAGATTAATCACTTAGAAAGCCAGTAGGGAGTTTAAAACACAAAAGTAGTAAAATAAACTTAGCTGCAAAAATTAGTCAAGAGATACATGTAGGAGTGCTGACTGTTCTGACTCCATCTTGTTCATGTTTGTTCAATGGTCTCTCTTGGGGCTACATGTTCTGGCCTCTAGGAGATTAATATACAAACCTTAGAAATGCCCATCATTATTGTGATGGGAAGAGTCTTGCTTTGGCCTCCATTGTTAGAATTAACAGTCTTTCCTCTTCCTGATGCATAGGTGATGCCACAAGATCTAATTACTGTTAAATGTCAATTAGGTGCATACAGCCATCTGAGGTGTGTGTAAACATTTTGATCTCATTGCAATACCCTTCTGGCTATTCTCTCACTCTAAAACATCTGTGGACTAAGGTCTGGATTTTGCAGAGAATTACTACGAGGCCACTGTGGATCATCCTCTACCAGATTCCTCTGTAAGTTACCCTGAATAAAACTCTGTATAAACTCAATGGAGTGGCCTGCTTTGTTTTCCAGTCTCAAAGTGCCTTCTCAGTTTGTTGGATACTTTACTGTCTCTTTCCCACCTTCTAACAGATACACAAAATAAAAACATGTAAAGTATGACATTGTATACATAAAACATGGAGGGTGGAGTAAAAATACAGTGTTTTTAGAATGTGTTTGAACTTAAGCATCCATCAAATTAAAATAGACTGCTAAGTGTATAGCAGTAAGTACAGCATAAGATGTTATATACAAACCTAATAGTAACCACAAACCAAAACCCTGTAATAGATACACAAAATACAGAGAGAAAAGCCATCAAACTATAAGGGAAGAGAGCAAAAAAGAAGAAAGGAAACTGAAAAGACCTACAAAATCAACTGGAAAACAATTAACAAAATGGCAGTAGGTACACACCTATCAATAATTACTTTAAATATAACTGGACTAAATGCTCCAGACAAAAGATATAGGGTGCCTGAATGGATAAACAAAAACAAAAATAAAAGAAGACCCATCTATATGCTGCCTACAAAAGACTTACCTCAGACCTAAAGATATATACAGACTGAAAGTGAAAGGTTGGAAAACATATACTATGCAAATGGAAACAAAATAAAAGCCGGGGTAGCAATACTTATATGAGACAAAATAGACTTTAAAACCAAGGCTGTAGCAAGAGACAAAGAAGGGTACTACATCATGAAAGAGGGCTCAATCCAAGAAGAAGATATAACAATTGTAAATATCTATTGACCAACATAAGAGCACCTACATACATAAAGCAAATATTAATAGACATAAAGGGAAAAATTGATTATAATATAATAATAGTGGGAGACATCAATGCCCTACTTACATCAATGGATAGATCATCGAGACAGAAAATCAATAAGGAAATGGTGGCTTTGAATGACGTATTAGACAACATGGACTTCACAGATATATATATAACATTCCATCTAAAAAAAAAAATACACAATCTTTTCAAGTGCACATGAAACATTCTCCATAATAGATCATGTTAGGCCACAAAAAAAGTCCCAATAATACACCCCCCACCCAACACACGCACACACAATGGAATGTTAGTCAGTCATAAAAAAGAATGTGATCTTGATGTTTGCAACAATACCGATGGACCTAGAGGGTACTATGCTAGGGGAAATAAGAGAAAGACAAATACCATATGATTTCATTTATATGTAGAATATAAAAAACAAAATGAAGAAAAACAAAATAGACTCTAAATACAGAAGACAAAGTGGTGGTCGCCAGAAGGAAAGTGTGTAGGGAGGGATAAAATAGAAAAAGGGGATTAAGAAATACAAACTTCCTGTTATAAAATAAATAAGTCACAGAGATGAAAAGTACAGCATAGGGAACATAGTCAATAATATTGTAATGACGTTGTATTGTGACAGATGGCAATTACATGTATTACAGTGGGCACTGAGTAATGTATAGCATTGTTGAATCAATATGTTGTACACCTGGAACTAATATAACATTGCATATTAATTATATTTCAATTAAAAATCTAAATAAAAAATCAGTTGAAAATATATCAATAAATATAATACAGGTAATATAAGCATATGTCAAAAATACAGAAGGTATTATGTGAATAACTATAAATTATAAAATGCTACCATATGAAATAGAAGACATGGTTACTGTATTTTCTTGATTTACAAAATCCATCTCCTGTACCAATACTCCTTTACCAATACCTCTCCTGTAAACTGACTAACCAAATTCACTCTTTTTAGAAAACATTTTACAATTATTTCCCTTACCCTGTATTCTCAAATTTTATCATAATTTCTCTCATCCCTTCTTCTTCTTTTTTTTTTTCTTAAGATTTTATTTATTTATTTGACAGAGAGAGACACAGCAAGAGAGGGAACACAAGCAGGGGGAGTGGGAGAGGGAGAAGCAGGCCTCCTGCTGAACAGGGAGCCTGATGCGGGGCTCAATCCCAGGACGCTAGGATCATGACCGGAGCCTAAGGCAGACGCTTAATGACTGAGCCACCCAGGTGCACCCCCCCTCTTTTTTTTTTACCATGGAAATAAATATATACCTTTCTGTTCCTGTTTGTTCACAAACCACTTTAGCTCACAGAAAGCACTATTTTAAAATACAATGATGTTTTTATGAATACTCTTAGAAATAGAGTTTTGAATTATTCTTCACTTTTCTTCACTTTTCACATATTTGTCTTATATCCTCAAACCAAAAGTAGCATTTTGTACATAAAGATTGTATTTCCAAAATTCACAGAACACTGGACTAGAGTTTGTGATCTTGAATTTCTAGTCCTGGCTTAGCTATTAACACATGAATAAGTCAGTCACCTACCCTGGTTATCATTTTTCCTTTCTTGAAAATGAGAGAATTGGATTGGATTATCTCTAATATTCTTCTCCAGTCTCTACTGGAAGGAGGTGTATTTCTTCAAAGTATTTGTATTGCCTGCTTTTATACATATTCATTTTTCAGATACAGGGATTATTAGTTCAGACCTCCTAATTGGTTTTCATCTGCCATTTTTGACCCATGCTATTTTTACCAAGAATTAGACAGAATCATTAATAATTATGATATATCTCTGAATCTTGAAGCTCATATATTAGAAACCAAACTTTTTAATAAGTTTTATGAATTGTTTTGTCTTCCTTACTAACCGGGAGTCCCTTAAAGGCATAATCCTTGACTAATTCATCTTTATATTTTCATAGCACATAAAACAAACTGCTTTGCATGTTAGGGACTTTAAGAAATTTATTGAATAAAAGAAACAAAAACATTTTAGATTTCTAGCTCTGTTCACATAGAAAAGGTCAAATTTTCTGGAATCCTCAATTCAGAAACATACTTGAGTTTCATGGTAGATAATAAAACTAAAACTAGAAAAATAATTTTATATCATCAACATTCAGGCCAATTTCCATTAGAGAAATCTAGACTTTATGTTTAGAAAAGGAAATAGCATCATAAAAGAATGGGAAAATGCAGGTATTAGAGAGGGGAGATGATACAGTTGACATTTATGAGATAGCAAACATTTTACTCAGCTATAAAAAAAGAATATTTAAAAGATTTAGTTTTAAACTATCTTCAGAATCTCTTTTTCCTATTTCTATAACATGTCACTGTTCATGTAGATGATAATTTCAGGTATCCTTATAAAATCACAATTTGAGAGGTCACTATTTAATTTTGAGTCCCCTTTTCCTTTGCTGCTTCTGTCCATTTTGAATGTGACTGATGATGTTGAGAGCCTTCATGGCATCATTGCTTCATGTAGTTTGTATGCCTGAAGCAGATGTAATCTCAGATGACCCAGCATCTGTTACTCCTTCGAGGAAATATCTACAATAGGCAATTAATTGTATTTCAGGTCTTCCAGTTAGTCATTTATATAAGAATTAACAGTAGTGTTCATAGACATTCTATTGATCTCTATGTGTGACTAATTTATCTTTCCTTCCCTATGACTGAAGATAATGTAGAGCATATTTTTTTTCTTTTTTTCTTTCAATGAATTATCATGTACTAATCTTGCTTCCCTCCCCTTCTTAAAAAATGTTATAGGATTTATAAAGTTCAGTATTTATATGTATGTGAAGGTCATGATTCTTATCACATAAAGGCATTTGCAAAAATACAGAATTGTAAGCCTCATTTAATAAATAAAAGCAAGCCCAAGTACCCTTGAAGTTCTCTCTTCAAGTACTCATGGTTGCCCATCATAACACAGAGCACAAAGGTTCAAAGAAATGCAGCATCCCCTTAGCTTTCTTTTTCTCTGAACACACACGAGTATATCCTGGAAGGTACTACACAGGCTTAGGATAGTCTGGTACTATGGAAAATACTGCCTCTCTAGAATCTATCACAACCTAAGATTATTTTGTGACCAAGAGAATAGGGCCACCAGCACAGGGATAGAGAAGAGGACTGAAACAATGTGGTATCTTTATTTTCAAACATACCCACTTCAGAAAATGATGGAAAGCCTGCATATGAGGGAGTCTTGAGCTTCCACAAATCCCCTTAAGCTTTTTGTTACAATGGAGGTAGAGGTGTTTGGAAAGAAACAGAGGAAACACCCAGACAGCAACAATATCATCACTACTTAGGAATTACAGTTTAAATTTTAACCAGCTTTTGGAAACAACTTCCAAATTTCATTTTTTTAGTTTTCCTGGGGATTTTTTTTTTCACTTATCTATCATATCAAGTGTGAAAAAAAAAAAAGAATACTAATTCGTACATATTTGTGCTAAAAGCAGAAGAGAGAAAAAAATCACAGTCACTTCCCAGTTAAATAATAACTTGAGATTTTGGAGTTTCATTTTTTATTCCTCCCACTTCCCTTATCTCAAAGTACACCTCTTTGTATTCCAGGAGAACTCCAAGATTTGCATATAAATCTAATTGTGTGTATTGATGCAAAACTTTTCAATTCATGACAAACTACCCATAGATATTAAAATTAATTTGTGAGGAAAGAGCCATTGTGTTTAGAGATACAAAGTGTCAAGCCTCCTGCGCCTCCATATTTTACTACCACTTAGCTGTCCACAGCATACCACTTAGGAGAAGTGCTAAACTCTCACCTAAGAAAAGAGCCACACGTCTGAAAAAGGTGTATATATGAACTTAGTTTTATACATCTGTGTACTTTTGCATATGTACTCATTGCATTATTACTGAAAGGAAATGTTAGGCTTTTCATATTGAGAGGAGACTGATCCAAATAAGAAGTCACTTCAACCTTGTGACAATTGGGAGTTACTCTTATCACTTGCATCATACAGTAAGCCACGAAGTTATTTAGCAACAGACTAGCTACTTCTGTATTTACTCTGTGTAAATCAGTTTTTCTTGCTGATATCAAGAACATTACATTCTCAGATTTTAAATTAATTTTTAAACTACTTTGATTCAGTAGATTTGACATTTATTTATTCAGTTATGTCTTATCCTAGGTATAGAGCTTTCTTTCCTGCTAATATAAGTCATAGGCTCTCTGAATTGTTTACATTAAGGGAGACAGACAAACATAATGGATCTTGGTATCTTTTTTTTTTTTTTAAAGATTTTATTTATTTAACAGAGAGAGAGAACACAAGCAGGGGGAGTGGGAGAGGGAGAAGCAGGCTTCCCAATGAGCAGGGAGCCCGATGCGGGGCTCGATCCCAGGACCCTGGGACCATGACCTGAGCCGAAGGCAGACGCTTAACGACTGAGCCACTCAGGCGCCCCCTTGGTATCTTATTTTGACAGTGACTTGTCCATGCCCCACTAGCTCTCTCCCGATTGTGAAACTCCAAGGTTGAGTATTAATTACTTAGAAGTCTGTCTTACAGTTTGTATAGTTGAACTTACTAAGAAGAATATCTACTGATGCAGATGGAACAATATTATCAAAATTGAAAAAAGGAATTTTACTGTTAAACACATAGGAGAAAATACTTCAAGGTTACCAACTCTTATATTTATAGCTTTCTCACAGCTACTATTTAGGCCCGTAAATATTATCAAAGGGGAAGGAGAGAGAAGTTTAAGACTACAATCCTGCCTACAGCTTGAGAATAGAAGTAATATCTTGAATAGCACTTTATTTATCCTATTTTCTATCTTCTTGTTAGAAATTTTACAGTGGGTTTATGTTATCCATCATGCCATACTGGTACATACATGATTTTATCCAGCAGTATGTGGTTGAAATGAACATAGGGGATAAAGAGGATGACATGTTTGGCCTAAAATTTCAAAAGAAAATTTTAAAAACATCAGTTGACTCTGGAGGGAGTCCGATTATTTGAAAAACTTGATAGTATCAATTTCAGTTAAGAACATTTTAAATTTAGAGGGCGCCTGGGTGGCTCAGTTGTTAAGCAACTGCCTTCGGCTCAGGTCATGGTCCCAGGGTCCTGGGATCGAGTCCCATATCGGGCTCTCTGCTCCACGGGAAGCCTGCTTCTCCCTCTCCCACTCCCCCTTGCTTGTGTTCCCTCTCTCACTGTGTCTCCCTCTGTCAAATAAATAAATAAAATCTTTAAAAAAAAAAAAAAAAAGAACATTTTAAATTTAGAAACTATTATTAACACAATGTCAGAAATTCTGTATCTTGGCATTTTTCTTTCTTTTTTTTTAAGATTTTATTTATTTATTTTGACAGAGAGAGAGAGAGAGAGAGCAGAAGCAGGGGGAGGTGCAGAGGGAGAAGCAGACTCCCCATTGAGCAGGGAGCCAGACGTGGGGCTCACGACCCGAGCCAAAGACAGACGCTTAACCAACTGAGCCACCCAGGCACCCCTCTTGGCATTTTTCTTTCAAAGTGAGTCATCTAGGTAAAGTACCACAAAACTGAGTCTAAAATAATTATGTGTTACCAGATAAAATTTGGATCATGTTTGAAAAAGCCCCAAAGGAAATATAACATTTGATGCCTACATAATGAAAATTGCTTTTCAAACTTAAATAGGAACATAGAGGTCTTTGTTATTAAAAGAAATGACATTGACATATACATTAAAAAGTGTACAGTAAATGAAATTAATGAATGTTTATAATATACACATAGGCAATTAAGGTTTCTGTGCTTATTTCATTTAAACATCTTATTTTCCAGAGGTAATGACAGAAATATCAAATCCTCTTAAGAAAAAACAGTAAGCTAATAGCCTAAAATCAATAGAGTTTGCCTATGTCCATTCAAGGACAGAATTTAGTTTTGAAATACAGGATGATAGCCACTTCTTAAAATCTACTAGTACAGATAACCTCTTACTGTAACAGTTGCATTACAACTAAACTTTCTGCCCTTGAAGTCAGTAAGAATTCTGTTCCCTGAAATGTGGCCACAAATTGACTTACTCTTCATACTGTAGATTTTATTATTTAGTTATGAGGTCTCTCTCATGGGCATTAGGATATGACTTAAGAGTTTGTGGGTGGGAGAATAATGATTTACTAATTGTAATAGTCTGGTTTCAAAAAGTTTGCATTCTAATTGATAACCTCATGATAAATATGTCATCAAGATACCATGTTATCTTTCTGATATTCTTAATCTGAAAACCATTGAGACTATATGCAATCTAAATTCAAATTGTTTAACAATGATCCTATGATGTTTGATGGAAACTTTATGACCACCCTAATGATATATATATGTTATATATTATATATATATATATATATATATATATGTTATATGTTATATGTTATATATATATATGTTATATATATATATATAATCCCACTTTTATTTCAAAGGGAAAAGCATAAGATTTTTAATATCTAGGTATTTGCAAGTAAATGTAGCTCTATACATTATGGCTTTTTAAAATAATCAACCAGAAGAGGTTAAAGGAGTATTATTACATGATACCCATCCAATAAATAAACCCTAAATAGTCATTAGAATGACAAGTCCCTAGAGTATGTTCCCCTTGGAAGGTCACATGATAACCAGAAACATTATTTGACTAATTAGAATTTTAAAAGATATTGACATTTCTTTAAATCCAATTGAATTTTTCTTGAAATTACTTTGTTTTGGAAACCAGACAAATGTTTAATGAATCAGAATTTTTATAATTCATATACACTTTCCAAAAGATATCAGTAAAATGCATTATGACACAATCAAGCCACAAAATTATTTTAAAAAAAAGTTTGGTTTTTTTCTTCTGTACTGAAACACATAGGCAAAAACACATGCAAACTCACATATGCAGAAAGAGAAAAACAAAAACATACATTAAATATAGCACTGCAAAGAATTGTACCCTTAAAGTAAAACTAGCAAAATAATTCTACTTTACTTCAGTATAGTTGGAAATTAACACCAGGGTTTATATAATTTCATTAAAGAAAGATATATAGACTATTGCAATGCATAAAAACAATAACTACAATAAAACTTGTTTGACTACAGTAAATAGTATAATGACTAATTTTCAAGTCCTGCCCTTGAGGAATTTATAGTTTAGAAAGTAAGAAAGACATACATAACAAACCGAAGGATGTACAGCAATGAAAGGGATTATCTAGCACTAAGGGAAAAAAGAGGAAGAGATAATTAATATAGGAAAAATTTCTGTGAAACTCAGGAGTCTCCCATCCCTAAAAATTGGAATGGGAATAAAAAACCAGAAACTACAGGGCGCCTGGGTGGCTCAGTCATTAAGCGTCTGCCTTCGGCTCAGGTCATGATCCCAGGGTCCTGGGATCGAGTCCCACATCGGGCTCCCTGCTCGGCGGGAAGCCTGCTTCTCCCTGTCCCACTCCCCCTGCTTGTGTTCCTGCTCTCGCTATGTCTCTCTCTCTCTCAAAAAAATAAATAAAATCTTTAAAAAAAAAAAAAAACAGAAACTACAAATGAATAGACATTTCTGAAACAAGTCACTTAAAATTTTACTTTAAGAGTTACAATTACTATTTTGCCACATGAAAAGTGTGGATGAATCTGAAAGCACAGAACACGGTATATATCAGAGTGACTATAGAACATTGAAAGTAAGTTTCAAGAAAGGGGTTGACATAGGCATTTCACCTTTAAGGTGGAGAGATTGAATTAAATTCCTAGACTTTTAATTTATCAGCTTCTACAACTATTTAAAAGAAATGAGACTTGACTTAAGGAAAAGTATAGTTGAATAAACAACATATGTAAAAGGAATTAGAATAATTGTTAAAAGGAATAATGACTGAATACATTATCACTTTTGTTGAAATATTAACTACTCAAATGTAATAATATGCAATATCTTGTTCAAAAGGTTTTTTTATCCCAAATTATTTGTGGTAGAGGATGAAGCATATTAGAATACACATGCTTAATGACCTTAAATGTTCAACTATAATATAAAAATAGCAAAAAAAAAATCATAATTTCAGTAAAAAAGGATAAAATGTTGTCCTACCATTTCTAACTGAATGGATTCTTTTGTTGCCCTATTGATATAACCATGAAATAAATAAATCAGCAGTTTATATCATGAAAAGATTTAACCATTATTTGACCTATTACCTTTAATACCAATATGTACTCAAGAACCAGCCACAAAGCTTTTCCTCTTCTAAGGAGCAAAAACAAACCAAAAGAAACAAAGCACTTTACATGTAAAGAATTTTTCAATAAATATTTACTGCTAACATGTTCTTACAGTTTCTGGATTTTTTGCCTGTTTAGAATGAAAAATAACAGAACATTTCTGGAAAGATTAAGAGTCTCATGCTCTACCGACTGAGCTAGCCAGGCACATCATTTCCAGAAAGAGTTGGCAAATTCATCCAAAAAAGTCTCTGCCAGATATAGTTGTATTGTTTTTGTTTGTTTAATCTGCTGCCTGAACTGCAAGAGGTCTAGGACACAAATTAATAAATTTAAGGACAAACGTGAACAATCATAATATGTATAAATGGGTAAAGTGTTCTTGTGAATTTGTTGTTAGGCAAACAATTTAAATGTCAGAGTGTTTATACAAAACAGATTACTGAGATTTGGCTTCACTTTTTGACACTATTTTCCTGTATTGTATCCAAACATAATTTTTAAAAAATTTAAAAAGACCAGACTCAAAGAAGTAGAAATCAGCATAGCCACATGTTTTTCTGATCCCCCAATCCTCTCACTCAAATAAATCCTGACCAAACAACTCTATTTGTTAGAGTGGCTGACATGGATGACTTATTTGTATTGCTTTATCCATTCGGCACATAATCATAATAAAAATTTTCTTTATATAACTTTTTGAAGGTCATTAGCTATCTATAATTTCCCAAAGTGGGGTTTTGTCTTTGGGATTAGAATGTCTTTATTTTGAGTTGCTATTAGGCCAGTAATCTTTAAAACTTAACTCCAGGGCAATTAGTTTAAGTGAACTGTAATTTCCAGATATATGCTCCCTTGTAGTGCAAAACGGTATTATGTTCTTCAGAATTACTTAACAAGGACTTATTGTCTGAATATTTTAGATTTTACAAAAATTTTTTTTCATATATTCTGACACATGAGGTAGCTAGCTAGCTCTTTGGTTGTTATCATATAATTCTTATTATGTTTTCTTTGGAATGTTTCATCATTTTTCAAATATGCCAAGTTTAATTTCTTTATTTTTTGGTATGTTTGAATGCAGTTTGAGAAATTATACTCAAGTGGTCACTGAAATATTTTTTTTTCTATTTAAAAGGAAAAAGTAAAAGAAAATATAAAAAGTTATAACTTTTTAATGGTTAAATGCCTTTATAATAAGTTATGTTTGATTAATCCTTTAATACCATTAGAACAGAGTTGATATGATAAGGAAAATCAGGGGAGATCATGTCTATATTATCATAGTTGTATCATTCTTTACCAAGTCCATTGTATGGTATGTAAGTTTCTGTCATTATGTGTACAATTAAGTATAATAAAGGATTCAAAGTCTAAAGAGAAGTGTTTCTATTATGTTACTAATGTATCTAATAATTTTTATTGTTCTCTTTAATTTGAAAGATCTTTTCAGGATATGTTTAATTTTCAGAATTTATCTTATGTTACTCAAATCTTTGAATTTGAAACAGAAGATGCACAGAAAAGATGAAATCTTGTTTCCTTTAACTGATTTTGAGTTTCTTCTGTCTGTATTTATTAAGATATATTTATTTGTTACATTTTATTTCTCAAGAAATATGAGTGATTCTCTATTTTCCTGTCCATTCTATCAGATAGTATCATAAAAATCAGTATGAATTTCTTAACATTTTATAGCTACTGAGCTTAGACTTTTGAAAGCCACAATTATTATTTTTGACAGAAAGTTGATAGAGATAAATGGCTAAAAAAGGCCATTTTTCCATTTACTGCATGGAAGACATTTTCCTTATGACAAATACTATTTAAAGACTTACAGTTGAAATTTATTCTATAATGTAGCTCCTATAAGCGCTTTTGCTTCCTTGAATAACTGGTAGAATTTCTCTCTTTCTCTCATTCATTCATTCATTTAAAATATTGTATATTTACAAATTTGTTTCCACCAGAAAGTATAATGTCACTCTTAACACATATATTCTTTTGGTAAAACACATTTTTTAAAAGAGCTACCTGTAAACAAATGAGCCAGTAATCTGCATCTTTGCTGTACCTAACACTAAAAAAAAAAAAAAAAAGTGTCAAATTGTTCTTTCAAAAGCTCAAGGTACATTTTATCAAATCAAAATCAAAGTCAATGTAAGGAAACTATTGGTGACCAGTTTTATATTACTGTCCTTCATTCTGCATGTATAATCCGCAATCAAATCTTTTTTTAATCTTTATTTTGATTAAACGGGTTTCCTCACTCCCATAAGTATTATATAATTGCAAGACATTTCTCTGTAAATATTTGACTGAAAGAGCTCAATTTTCTTGAATATGTTTGAACTCTCCCAGAATAAATAATAGTAATCTCTTTAATGAGTTTGAGATGACTGAAAATTTGCTAGATTTACTAAAGAACAGCATTTAGCTATTCTATGAAAATAGTTTTTATTAAAAATAAGGAGGATAGGATTTAAAAGAAGTAAATAATACTGAACTGTTTGCCTGTTTTTTAATTTGGTCTTCTGACTTCTTATGCCTACTATTAACTAAGACTGAGCAGAATTTTGCTGCTTAATAGAATTCAGTGAGAAATAAGACTTATGAAGTGAAATCAAAGTAAGGATTTAGTTGGGGGAAGGGGTTCTGATTTGAAAGATAATTATTAATAATGGCAGTTTAATATTCTTGTATGCCTGGAACTACACTACGTGCTTTTCATATATTAACTCATTTAAACATTTGATAATGTACCTTCTAATGAGAGGACATATTTTTTATCTATGTTATAATTTAGGTAACTGATGCACAAAAGGGTTAACTAAGCTGCTTAAGGTAACACAGAAGTGGTAGAGCTATGGGGCGCCTGGGTGGCTCAGTCCTTAAGCTTCTGCCTTCTGCTCAGGTCATGATCCCAGGGTCTTGGGATCGAGCCCTCATCGGGCACCCTGCTCAGCGGAAAGCCTGCTTCTCCCTCTCCCACTCCCCCCTGCTGGTGTTCCCTCTCTCGCTGTCTCTCTCTCTGTCAAATAAATAAAATGTTAAAAAAAAAAAAAAAAAAGAAGTGGTAGAGCTATAATAGGCATTTTGCTAATTCTATTTCATTGTTCACACTTACACTGAACCATACTATGCATGATCAAGAAATTTGATTTATTTTATGACATTAGTAAAAAAAAAAAAAAAAGTATCTTACAACAGGAAAGAGCTAACTATGGGAAGCCAAATATTTGCTTACATTGTGAACAAAGAAAATGAAGAGTAAAAAAAAAAAAAAAATTAAGAAATAGAAAGTATATAGTTTCTGAAACAAGACTGTGGCTTGAGGGCACAGATTTACCTCCACTTCCTTCCCATTTAAATGTAAACATATGTACTAAATAAAGTAAAGCCAAAACAAAACAAGGAGTGTACCCATTAGGATTTTGAACAAAATTTTGGAATATAGAGAGCATATGGAGTTCAAGTGATTAATGCAGTAGAGAAAGACATGAGCAAAACAGGTACAAGGCAAGGATATAATGAAATTTGGAGTTTCGTACCAGATGGGACTCTGCAGGGATTCCAAACTCAGAGTCACAGTCTATAAAAAGCAAGAGTGGAATATTTAAAAAAAAAAAACAACTCTAGGTTTTTAATGATCATCAGTGGTTACTCAGTCCTACCAATACTCCTCATATAGAGAACACTTTTTTTTTTTTATGTTATGTTATGTTAGTCACCATACAGTACATCATTAGTTTTTGATGTAGTGTCCCATGATTCACTGTCAGCAGAGATGTTTACCATCATACCTAAAATGAGAGTAAATCCATTTAATCCATTAGGAATTTGCCAGTGAGTAACTAAACTTTGAGTGTCTGGGTTGGTGCACTAGATTAAAATTCTTCATTTTCTTTTATATGTAATAAGTAGTTCAGTTTGCCAATATTTAGACCACAAATTCTAAAATAAAGTGTCAGAGGACATGCTCATATATTTAAAGCTCATTATTAGCAAGAAAACACATGTCAAAAGTAAATCCTTATAGTAATCATACTATACACAAATATTAATAAAAATAAAAAACTAGTGGTCAACATATATTTAAGAAAAAACAATTGCACAGGAGGGAAGAATTACACAAAAGCAGACAAATTATACCAGAAGAAAGAAATAATTCACTGAATTCAAGGACAATTAAAAATAACTAGCAACTTTGGAGAATATCAAAAACATTTCTTCAATAAATCAACTTAGGCTGCTATAGAAAAAATGAATTGAAAGAACTAGAAAAACATTTTTAAAACTGTAAATGCATGGAAAATGAAAAATTTAATAGAAGACTGAAGATAAAGAAAATTTGTAGAATTTTGAATAAAATGTCAAAACAAGAAATAAATTTAATAAGTATAGAAATTCCATTGTAAAGATATTTAAATAACAAAAAGTAAAGTGGGTAAGAAATGAATAAATGTTAGAAAAAAAATCGCAGAGTTGAAGGGCAAGAATATTCAAATAAAAGAAGTTCACATTAACTGCTAATTTTTAACTTTATTTTTGAAATATCAACCAAGTTCATTAGCTTATAATAAAAAAAAAAAAAATACTGAAACATCTGTAGAAAGTCTTTTATAAAGTGTGACCAGAGCAATGGACCAGAACACTTTAAATGTCAAGAATCATAACAGCCATTAAGTTAGATTTCTCTTTGAACTAAGATTGTACTAATTAAGAGATATTAAATATATACAAATAAGTGTTAAAGTTTGGCTTTATATCTATGTAGTGTTATTTAATACATCTTCTAAATCATATAATTAGTATATTGAAGTTTTTACTGTTTAAGCTTGAAGTTAGAATATACTTTTTAAAAGAATGGTAGGTTTTGAAATTTTTTTAAGTTTTTTTTCATTTGTATTACTGAGAAATAGTAAAATAATTGACTAGTCAACAAAGTAGTTGGTAGGTATGAAAGGGCAAACACAGATACAGAAAGGTTTCCATGTTAAAGAGCAAAACACTGTCAAGCCTCTGCTCTCAGGAAATGACATCAACACATTTTTACTTCCAACTTGCAATACATAAGCTGACCTCCACCTGGTATTTGATTTGTTATAAACATTTTATGTCCTAGTGATGCCTATTAATGTCACAGGCCTTCTAAGAGCAATAAAGGCATATATTTTAGTATTAATTTATGTCAATTTCACCCATGAAAAAGCATGATGAGACAGTTTGGTGAACATGAGTCCTATAATAAAATCAAGTTGAGAGAAGGGCAGCTCTGTACTATCATCACACTATTACTGATACATACATACATACATATATATATCCATATATATTTTTTGTACATACATATATACAAATATTTTATGTACAAATATATACAAAATATATACAAAATATATTTGTATATATTTTGTATATACATATATATGTGCATACATATACACTCATAATTTATACATATACATATATTAATCATATTGCTACTCTTAGTTATGTAGTATTTTTTAATGTCTAAACACAAAAAATGTACCAAGGGTATATATTTAAGTCCAAAAACCAAATTTTGTTCAGTAAGAAATATTTTATTTTATTTTATTTTATTTATTTTTTAAAGATTTTATTTATTTATCTGACAGCGAGAGACACAGCGAGAGAGGGAACACAAGAGGGAGAAGCAGGCCTCCCGCGGAGCATGGAGCCTGACGTGGGGCTCAATCCCAGGACCCTGGGATCAGGACCTGAGCCGAAAGCAGACGCTTAACGACTGAGCCACCCAGGTGCCCCAGTAAGAAATATTTTAAAACTACTTGATGTGGGGGCGCCTGGGTGGCTCAGTTGTTAAGCATCTGCCTTCGGCTCAGGTCATGATCTCAGGGTCCTGGGATCGAGTCTCACGTCGGGCTCCCAGCTCAACGGGGAGTCTGCTTCTCCCTCTATCTCTGCCTGCTGCTCTGTCTACTTGCGCTCTATCTCTGTCAAATAAATAATTAAAATCTTTAAAAAAAAAATAAAAATAAAACTACTTGATGTGTTTTACAAATGAGTTCTTGTAGAAAATAAGATTTCATTATTTAGGAAGAAAAATTGGCAAAATGGCACTGCTCTAATACCATTTTGGCAATAGCTGTATCAGTAATGCATTATTTGTTTTACAGAAAGTGCTATAAAAATATAGAAGTAAAAGCATAGTCATTTATTATCTTTCCCTTTAGCAAGACAGACTAAGTATCTTTCAACATATTTCAATTCTTTGGCATTTTTAGCTAATTTATTTACCTAGCACATTTCAGCTCAAAAGCAACATCTGCTTTCTTTCTTGCTTTGCTGTAATGTTGAGAGATGAAGCAAAATAATTATTGTAAGGCTATCTACTCATATTTTTGTATAGTATATGAGGTATAAAATTTACCTAAAACTTTAATTAGAGAAAATTAGGAAAAGTCCAAAAGTGTGTACATGTGTAAGTGATGTAATATATTCATATCGTAAAACAAGATTACTGAGTAGCTAATCCAGGATCTCAGATTTTGAAGTCTTCTGTTGTGTGGAGGAAGAAACAAGAGATAGAAAATTGATTTAGCATGCTGAACTCTTTGACACTGAACCGTAATAAGAAAATTGAATGTACCTAGTTTATGCATACAAAAGAGATACCTCTGAAGATGGACATTCATTTATTCTTTTTAACAAACATGTACAGAATATATGATCTATGCCAGCCAATGTTCTAGGCAAAACAGACACAAATCTATTATAGGATTGATCTTCTAATTGAGAGTAACAGACTATGTAGTTCATTAGAATGTGATGAGTGCTTGCAAGAAAGGAAAAAGAGTGGTATAGGGAACACAGGTTGAAGCTAAGATGAGCTCCATAGTCTATTACTCTCAATTAGAAGATAAGTCCTGTAATAGATTTTTGTTTGTTTTGCCTTCATGTAATGTACATCCCAGTTGTGGGAGACAGACAATGAACTAATTAGTAACTAAAATATATAGTTGTGGAATAGTGAAAAATGGAAAAAATAAACTCAAGAAAAATTATGGGGAGGCTGAAGTTAAAGGTAGGAGTGGAGAATTATAATTTTAGATAAGTGAGTCAAAGAAAACCACATTGAGAAGCTGAAATTTGAGCAAACATTAGAAAAAGGACATAAATCAGAAAAGAATACCAAGAAAGTGACATTTGTAGAAATATCTGAAAGGGATGAAAAAGCAAACTTGAAGAGAGTTGGAACAAGAGTATTCGTGTCAGATTTCTTTTGTTTTGTTTTCAGTGCTGTAGCTCTAGCCTTTGAATAGCTATTAGATTTAATAGGCACTGAAAAATATTTATTGAATATATATTTAATTAATCAAGCTATCATGCTTGACACATCCATTCTCTTCACTTTTTAATGTCCAATCAATTATTATCTTATTTATTCTTCCTCCTGAACATCTCTTGAATCTGCATACATCTCTCCTTTTCTACTGGCATTAAGACACCCTCAGCTCAATGGCTACATCTCCTGCTCTTTGCAGTTTCTACCTTTGGCCTTTGCAAATCCATTCTTTTCACTTTAGCTAAAAGGAACATACTAAAATGAATATCTGATAAACTTATTCCAATTTTAGAAATTCCTCACTAGAGTCATTTGATTCTTAAAATAAAGTTCCCAATCCAGCATAATGTGGTTGTACCAACATCTCCAGCCTCAAGTTTTGCCATTTTGCATTCTTTCCTGATTTCAGGGTCATATTGCCCTTTTCTAGTTGATTAAACTCACAGTATTTTTTTTTTCCTTTCTCTAGAGCTGTGCACATAATAAGCCCACTCCTAAAACATATGGTCATGTCCACTCCCCCTCACCTATTGTCTGCTGTTAGGTCAATTCATTTTCTCAGGAAAGAAATGATACATAGCAAATTTTTTAACCCCTTAGAACTTTGATTTACAATATTATATAGATCCCTAAACTCTTCTGTCATAGCCCATACCTCAGATTTACATATATATTTGAGGAATTATTTTATTAATTTCTGTCTCCTCCACTAGGTTGTATGCTATGTGAGAATGGACATCATTTCTGTTAAATTCAACATGGTGTTCTTGGAACCTTACACGTAGTAAATGTTCAAAAATAAGACCAGAAAATAACAAAAATGAATGAATAAAGATGTGTTATCTGGGATTCCTCCTAAATTTAGTGAACTATAATAAACAGAAAATATGACCTAATTGACAGTGGCAAACTTGAGAATGAATATTCAGTTGAGTCAGTAACTTTTGATGCTGGTTCAGTGTATTATTGCAGATAGACTAGCTGAATAATACTAAACTACTAAGGTGTTGGAAGTAAACCAGTAGTAAAGTGTGTAAAACTTATGTAAGTCTAAAATACAAAGAATATATAAATCCAATTGAGGACCTATGTATTTCTGTATTTTTTTTCCTTTTTTCATTATGTTTGACATTTTTGAAACTGAGTTTTGTTACAGTTCATTAGCCTATTGCTACTTGTTAGTATGATGAGATTGCACTGAGATGCATAACAACATTTTAGCATGAACAATTGAAATTACAAGGTTTTACAGACAGTATGTTGTGGAGATTGTTTCAGCTTGGCCTGGATGCTGAGTTTGTGAGCAGGTAGCTTGTTGTAATGGAGTGAGGTGAAATTGGTGCCCAATCATTGGAGAAAGTTGTAATGATGTATGAAATGAAAAATCCTGCCCACCCAGGGCAAAGAGAATGCAAACACTTCTCTGCAATCACTGCTATACAATTTTCTCTAAAATATTATGCAACTCCAGAGAATGGAAACTCAGTGGCAGAGCCAAAACTTGCAGTTTATCAGAGAAAGTAAGAATCTCAAAAAGATTTGTTGGTAGATTTGGGAAAATAAAAAATTACATTAAGCCTCCAATAATAAGATTTTTTTTTTTACCCTATACCTCCGCTTTACAATTAAACTCCAGTATCCTTAACCCAACAAAACATAGGTACACACCCCATAGAAAGCAACCTATCAGGAAAAATACTTTGGGGGCACCTGGGTGGCTCAGTCGTTAAGCGTCTGCCTTCGGCTCAGGTCATGATCCCAGGGTCCTGGGATCGAGCCCCACATCGGGCTCCCTGCTCAGCGGGAAGCCTGCTTCTCCCTCTCCCACTCCCCCTGCTTGTGTTCCCTATCTTCTGTCTCTCTCTCTCTGTCAAATAAATAAATAAATAAATCTTTAAAAAAATACTTTGAAAACATGCAAGTTAAAACCATAATTCTATTGAATATTTTTAAGCAACTTTTATGTTGTCTCCTTTCTAATGTTCTAGAAGAGGTTATGACAAGAAGATCAATTAATTAAATTCATCCAGTAATTGTTTATTAAAAATTTACTATATCATGCATCGTACCAGCACTGGGGATACAGAGTGAGCAAAGCACAAACATTTCTGCCTTACTGGAATTTACATTCTGATTCAGACAACAAGGAAAATAAATAAGAAAAGTATGCAATATGTTTACAGTAAGTGCTTTGGACAAGAATAAAGTGGAAAGGGGTATCAAAAAAGTAAGACTGAAAGATGGGATAATGTGTACTAGGAATGTAATAGAAACTGAGAGAATGGAAAACTTAAAATGGAAGGCAGAGAAAAATAAACCTAAAACTACTTCAGATATATAACATAACCACACAAAATGAGAACAAAGAAGAGGAAGAGGAGGAGAGGAAGGGAAGGAGTCCTTAAAAAAAAGACTAATCCAGGGGCACCGCCTGGTGGTGTAGTCAGTTAAGCGACAGACTCTTGGTCTCAGCTCAGGTTGTGATCTCATGGTCATGACCTCAAAATCATGAGACTGAGCCCTGCATGGGGCTCTGTGCTCAGTGCAAAGTCTGCTTGAGATTCTCTCTCCCTCTCCCCTCTGCCCCCCACCTCCCACTCATGCTTCTCTCTCAAATAAATAAATCTTTTTTTTAAAAAAAAAAAAAGGACTAATCTAGGTAAATTTTAAACATGGGATTTTTAACATACTCTCAAACTAATGATAAAAACAACTTACAATTGTGACACTTTAGTTACTGGGTTTAGCAAGCTATTATCTGAAATGGGTTGAATTGGGGATTCTGAGTTTACATTCTGTGTATTCCAGGAATGACATAATAAGTAAATATATGGAACATAATATAATAGGAGCCAGGTCTCTCATTTTGGGAGAAGAGTGTTACAAATAAAAGGAAGTAGTTCTAGAATAAACCTTATGGTATTAGACTGGAATTGGATGCATCAATATAAACTCAAAAATAGACGTAGAATTAGGTATATATAAATACACATATGCACACCACATATTTTCCTAGTTGTTTTTTTCCCCCCTCTGAAAAGATATAGAAACAATGACACCTCCATAGCAATGAGCATCTCTTGTGCCTAGATATTGGTATTTTAATAGTAGTCTTCACTAAAACAAACCAGGGCTCTGTGGAGAAATGATTCCAGGGCTGGGCAATAAAAATTCAGTGTTGAGGGCGCCTGGGTGGCTCAGTTGGTTAAGCGACTGCCTTCGGCTCAGGTCATGATCCTGGAGTCCCGGGATCGAGTCCCACATCGGGCTCCCTGCTCAGCAGGGAGTCTGCTTCTCCCTCTCCCGCTCCCCCCTCTTGTGCTCTCTCTCTCTCACTCTCTCTCTCAAATAAATAAAATCTTAAAAAAAAAAAAAAAAAAAAAAATTCAGTGTTGAAGGACTTATACGAATATATCCAAAGGGGCTCCTGACAAAATCAATTTGAACATCAGAGTAAATAATGACAGTAATGCATTATAACTTATAGAAAAAGATTCTATTAGTGCATAATAAAATAAATATAAATTTAATTAATGGTAGAAAATAAAAAAGCATGCATTTATAGACTTCCAGTGAATAAAACCAAGATACAGTTAATTAATTACCATTTGTCAACCATCAGAGTTATAACTGACTCAAGCGGGAATGATCAATAGATACTAAAACTAATAAGTAAATGTTTGATGAAGAACATGTTGTTTACAGTATTTCCCCACCAATTACCCACTAATTTCAAAGAGGAAAGTAGTAACTTTACAAAGTGGAGAAACCTAAAGACACCATCTTCAATAAGTGATCAACAACATCACCAATAATAGGACAAATTAACATCATGTATCTCCTTATATTATGTGTTGAAAGTACAAAACATCACCTGTATGGTATTTACAACAAAATGGACAACCTAAATCTGAGGAAATATTGAGAAAAATTCTACAAAATGACTGTCTTGTATTCTAAGGATCAAAACCATGAAACACAAAGACAGACCCAAAAAGTGTTCTGGATTAAAGGATATTAAAGTAACCTGGCAAGGAAATGCAAAGCTATATTTTCTGATTTTAAAAATTATACTGTGGTTATGTCAAATAATGCTATTATCCTTAGGAAATACACACTGTATAGTATTTAGGATAAAAGGCATAATATCCCAACTTACTCTGACATGGTTAATGGTCCTTAAAAATATTTGAAAGACCTAAATGTGAGATAGGAATCAATCAAAATCAAGAGAACACAGGCAGCAACCTTTTTGACCTTGGCTGCAGCAACTCCTTGCTAGACACATCTCCAAAGATAGGAGACACAAAAGCAAAAATGAACCATTGGGACTTCATCAGGATAAAAAACTTTTGCACGGCAAAGGAAACAATCAACAAAACTAAAAGGCAACCTACAGAATGGGAGAAGATACTTGCAAATGGCATATCACATAAAGAGCTCATATTCAAAATCTATAAAAATTTATTAAATTCAACACCCAACAAATAAAAACCAGAGTCAAGAAATGGTCAGAAGGCATGAACAGACATTTCTTCAAAGAAGACATACAAGTAGCCAACAGACACATGAAAAAATGTTCTTCACTCATTATCAGGGAAATACAAATCAAAACCACAGTGAGATACCACCTCACACGAGTCAGAATGGCTACAATTAACAACTCAGGAAATAACAGATGTTGGGAAGGATGTGGAGAAAGGAGAACCCTCTTACACTGTTGGTGGGAATGCAAGCTGGTGCAGCCACTTTGGAAAACAGTATGGAGGTTCCTCAAAAAGTTGAAAATAGAGCTACCGTACGAGCCAGCAATTGCACTACTGGGTATTTACCCCAAAGATACAAATGTAGGAATCTAAAGGGGTTAGTGCGTCCCAATGTTTATAGCAGCAATGTCCACAATAGCCAAACTATGGAAAGAGCTCAGATGTCCATCGACAGATAAATGGATAAAAACGATGTGGCACACACACACACACACACACACAGGAATATTACTCAGCCATCAAAAAGAATGAAACCTTGTCATTTGCAACAACATAGATGGAACCAGAGTGTATTATGTTAAGTGAAATAAGTCAATCAGAGAAAGACAAATACCATATGGTTTCACTCATATGTGGAATTTAAGAAACAAAACTGATGAACACAGGGAAAGGGAAGGAAAAAAACAAGCTAAAAACAGAGAGAGGGGCAAACCATAACAAACTCTTAACTATAGGGAATAAACAGAGTCACTGGAGGGGAGGTGGGTGGAGGATGGGGTAACTGGGTGATGGACATTAAGGAAGGTACTTGAGGGGGGCGCCTGGGTGGCTCAGTCGTTAAGCGTCTGCCTTCGGCTCAGGTCATGATCCCAGGGTCCTGGGATCGAGCCCCGCATCGGGCTCCCTGCTCCGTGGGAGGCCTGCTTCTCCTTCTCCCACTCTCCCTGCTTGTGTTCCCTCTCTCGCTGTGTCTCTCTCTGTCAAACAAATAAAATCTTTAAAAAAAAAAAAAAAAAGGAAGGTACTTGAGGTAATGAACACTGGGTGTTATATGCAACTGATGAATCACTAAATTCTACCTGTGAAACTCATATTACACTATATGTTAGCTAACTTGAATTTAAATTAAAAAAAAAGAAAAAAAAGAACAACAACAAAAAACCCCCCACAAATAAATAAACAGCATAAATCAAATGGGGCAAAATTTTTAAAATGGTTGAATGTGTGAACAGTGGCTTATAAAAGTTCTATGTAATTTTCTTGCAACTTTTCTAAAGTTTAAAATTTGAAAATTTTATTGGAAGTTTTTATTTTTTAGGACGAAATAATATAATTGCAATAGAATCTTCCAATGTATTCAGTCTCATTACTGCTTTTTCCTTTTAAAGATAAATTTTTATTTGTTAGTAAAGTTTTATAGTCTTTCAGAAAGAGATCTTGTTCAAACCTTACAAAATTACTTTCTATCAGTTTTTAGTTGTTGATGCCTTTGTAAATAATTTTTTTCTTTATCAAAAGCTGTTTTGATATTTATATATTCCCTTGTATATAGCTATTCAACCAAAATATATCTTATAAGTTTTAGCAGTTTTATAAATTTATCATTTTATTTGGGGGGTTTATAATCATACCTGAATACAAAAAATGCTATTATATTTTGCTTCTTTTCCTAATCCATTAGCAAAAAGCATCCATAATAATCTATCACAGGGGGACTAAGAAAAACTCATTCTACTGGTGATCCCAATTGGTGATCTTAATACTTATTATGATCACATATTCATAAATAGCTAGGTTTTTAAGAAATGGGAGATGAAGTAATCACAAATTGGATTTCATGAATGTTTACAAAATTATGTTTATGTTTTTTTCTCCTTAGAAGAAAAAATTCCTAAATATTCTGGTTTTGATATTTAGTATATTTTTATAGAATATACATAAATTTGAGTTAACACTTTCATTTTTCAGCACTACTTGGCCATGCAAACTTTTTAATTCAAACTTTTAACTTTTTATGAATCTTTGTTATTTTACACAACATAAAGCAAACTAGCAATAACAAAGTCCTCTGCTTCTTTGAGTGAGTTTAGGACTAAATAAACCAGTTATTATGTAACCAATCTTTTTGCTAGTTTGTTTAAACAGCCATAAAAGAGATGGACTAGAGGGTAACAATTCTTGTTCTGTTAGAAAGGAACAGGCAGAAGAATCACAATATAAGGGCTGAGGCTTATTCCAGGTGTGAGACTGCTGCGCATGGCACACCTCTCTGGAAAGATAACCCTGAAGTCCAAATTGTCCCTGTGACCAGCATGCTTGGTGTTTCTTGGCAAGATTTTTCTCTCTGACAGAAACAAGTAAAAAGAGGACTCACCTTATGAGGCTATCTTGTTAAAGGGGAGAGACAAGCCAACTTAGTACCCTGATGTTTTTGAACTAGTATACAACCACCACAAGATTCGGATACAACTAGGCCATCACTAGCCAGATATACTCCTACTAGAAGCAGAACACAGCCTACCTAATATATGCTTTTAACAGTAACGGTGTCAGAGATCCAGAACAGTGAAATCAAAGTCAAATAGAGTCACTTACATGGCATCTGCCTTCAGCCACACCCATCCTGAGTGTGGGAAGGTTAAGACTGTAAGAACACTCTTTGCTAGCCCTGGGGAAATATATGGGACATGGGATATTAGGAGTTAATACATCTTATTTTATTAAAATTTTTGTGTTGTGCATTCCATGAATATTTAAAGTGTTAAAGTGCTTGGAATGGAGGGTTCAAGTAAATTGATATAAGTAGATAGACTAAATAACATGCTGTCTTTAATTAGTTGCTTAAGCATTTATGATTCATCTGCCCCAGGAATTCAACCACTCACAGTTATTAGCAGTACCTGATATTGTTACCAAGAAGAGAAAGGGCAAATCTAAGCAGAAATAAACAAAAAAAAACCAAAGATATTTTGTTGACTGTGACACTATCTCAGCAACTAAAACTTAAAGAGTACACATCATGATGAGCACTGAGTAATGTATATAATTGTTGAATCACTATATTGTACGCCTAAACCTAATATAATACTGTAGATTAACTATACTGAAATGGAAATAAAAAAACTCAAAATTTAAAAAAGAAAAGATAAAGATATTATGCTATACTTTTAAGTAATTATTATCTATTATCTAATACTTAAGCCACTTCTAATATAGACATTACTGTTATCTTCTTAGAGATAGAAGAAATCAAGAATTAGAAAAGTCATACATCGTTCTAAGTCTACACAGCTAACACATACTGGAATGAAGCCAGGAATATGATCTCAACAACATCATAATCTGTAATCTTTTAATGACCATGTTACAAATTACATTATTTCCTCTTTTCAATACTTGAGAAGTCCACGTAAATTGTCTTCCTTGATGCTACTTTGTGTTGTGGAATTGTCAAATTGAAGATATTCTTTCACAATATCTTTGAGCCAGTTTATTAAATAAGTCTGTTTAAATTTTTGTACTCTTTAATTCTGAGTGACTTTTAGACTTAATGTCTGTGATTCAGTAATAAAACCAGTTTATTAGGGCTACAATTTGTTATTCTTTGGAAAAAAAACAGACAGGCAATACTCATTCTTCTAAATGATTTTTGTCTCCAGGCCTAAAATAATTATATACACATGTAACGAAAGGAGCAAGGAGACCAGGTCAGAAGACAGAAGTTGTCTTTAGGTAAAAATAAAGAAACAAACAAACAACTCCAAAAGGGGACAAAGATGAGTTTCAGAGAATATAAATCAATAGATTGATAAATGGTTTTTTTTTTTTTACCAAGAGTTATTGATGAGACTGAATTAATTTAAGAGAAAAAGCTGACTTTTTAGGCTGGCATGGGTTCAATATGAATAAGTATGCCAGAGCTATACTGTTAGAAGAATGTATATATATAATATTTCATGGTTTTATAAAAAATTTTATAAAAATTATATTACACAAAGGACAGGAAACTAGATTAGATTGTATACCTGTAAAGATTCTGAATTAAAGGATCCATGAACTATTTCTAAATGCGCACCATCATCAGACTTTGGATGTAATAGATTCAAAATATAAATCAATCACAGAATTCTAAGAGAAATAACCTAATTTATTGAATGACTTGAGCCAAGCAGTTAAAAGTGTTTAATAAAAGTTTGTGTGGATTGGGAAAAAAAAAAAAAAACTAGTGTGGAATTGTGCTGTGTAACAATAACAATAACAAAAACAGTAACAATAAGAATAATTTAGATACAATGTGAATCATGTAAAACAGGATCACAACACTGTTTAATGCAATTTATGTGAAAGAGACAAAGGAATTTCAAATAAATAGAAAATCTAAGTATATCAACATCGTAAGTTTTCTCTGCTCTCTATCCGAGTGACATTGCTCTGACAGGTCGGCTGTACCCAATTAATTCTCAAACTGGTGGGCCTCTTCCCTTTCCTGTGTAGTCCCACGGAAGTGCGGCCAGATGAGACATCTTACATGAGAGGTTTAGGAGAGGTAAGAACTATCTTCTTTACACGCCTTTCTGAAGGTCAGTGCAGACCAGCAGGCACCGATGCATGTCAAGAATACTGTTGTTTCTCTGCGGAACCACTGTAGGCCAGCAGCTTCTCCACCTTGCGCCAGATCTCCTCTGCCGGTTCTGTTCTGGGCCAGGTTCATGTTTAGCTCTGTGATGAAGGGTGCCCCCGTCTCTTCAAGTCACTTACAGTACAGAAATTGGACACTAAAAGTCAGTAAGTGATGAACATGGATTCTAATCCAACCTTACAGGTTCTAGCTTGTTCTTTCAGGTTCCAGTTAATACACTTTTTCTCCCAATTAGCATCTTTCTTTTTTTTTTTTTTTTTTTTAAGATTTTTATTTATTTGCGAGAGAGAGCGAGAGAGAGAGAGCACACAAGCAGGGGGAGTGGCCGGCAGAGGGAGAGAGAGAAGCTGTCTCCCCACGGAGCAGGGAGCCTGATGCGGGACTCAATCCCAGGACACTGGGATAATGGCCTGAGCTGAAGGCAGACCCTTAACTGATTGAGCCACCCAGGTGTCCCTACCATCTTTCTTTTCTTACCAACTGCCTGCTCCACTGATTGTAAGCAACAGCATCATAGGTAGAAAAAGCAGATTTATATAGTTTCACTGGATTGACCAGCTTCCAAATGTGTAAATGCAAATATATTTATTATTTATATTTATTATAAATATTACACATTATTACATTTGAATAAAGTTTATACAGCTCTTCTAGACCTGATTCTCTCATATGTCTCATTAATTTTCTTGTATTATATTGAGGAAGAATCAGAATTCTAGTATTAAAAATTCACTCTGGCTTTTTCCATTCTGCTATTTTTATTTATTTATTATATTTAATATTTACCTCTTTTTTTAAGATTTTTTATTTATTTATTTGACAGAGAGAGAGAGAGAGCACAAGAAAGCAGAGTAGCAGGTAGAGGGAGCGGGAGAAGCAGGCTCCCCACTGAGCTGGGAGCCCGATGCGGGGCTCAATCCCAGGACCCTGGGATCATGACCTGAGCTGAAGGCAGTTGCTTAACCAACTGAGCCCCTCAGGCACCCTTATTTATTTCTTTTCTAAGAACTCAAATTGTTTTTCTTTTTAAATACAAGTCTTATTTGGGATCATAGACCCAGCATTCTTTGTCATCCTTAGGAGTCTATTAATTACACCTGTTTGAATTTCTCTTTCTTCTAGTATTATCGTTTCTTTGTTCCCAACATACTGGATCTCTCATGAAGAATTTGGTGCTGCTTGTTAATTTTGATTGCTTGTTAATTTTGATTGCTTTCCATAAATATTTGGCGATTTGTGGATTTATGTTGGAAATTGTATGCACATTTCCCATATGCCTAATTGAGGTGTATTTTCCATCTTGAAAGGTAAGAGAGAGGGAGGGACATGCTCTGGACATGGTATGTGGCTGTCCTGCTTCCCATGGTGTTTGCAGGGCTCACCTTTCATCTTAGCCATGCTTTTTCAGTTACTGTTCCAGCCTTTAGGCAAATGTTTCTGCTACCTAATGTTCTTCAAGGGGTGGCAATGTTGTAGGGGGACAGTCCACTCAGTTGCCCCAAATTACTTCCTTATTATACCTCCTTTATATTGGCCACAGGTCCTTTTCCTGATCCTCTTTCTACCACCTCATGCTTGGAACACAGAGCTGCTCCACATAGGTTTTGGGCTATAGGCTCCTTCTCTATCCCGTATCAATTACTTTCTTTTTCAGGGTTTCCCATAATTTCTGGGCCTTTGATAACATTTTTCTTGCCGTTGGGATTTTGTTTATTCCTTTAAAAGGACTTACTGTCTTTTTTCATTTGTTTTAAGGTAAGTGATAAATGTCTGTTCAATTTATTACTTTTATACCTTTTTTGTAATTAATTTTTATAAATAACCCTCCCACCCAGGTTGTTAAATAGGTCTTTTGCTCATTTATTTGTGCCTTTCAGTGCTTTTCCAGTGCTTGATGCATAACAGATGGATAGTAAATGTTCATGGAATTGAATTGAAAGTATCCAGGCAGACCTTGGCTGAGCATACAACAGAAACATTACTGAAAGGGTTTCTAATTTGGGGGAGGATTTAAGTGCCTGAGACCACCATGTTCTTTCAATGTTTAAAGTCTATAATTTGAATCACTCTGCATTTATCTGTACCGTTTGCAACTGTCAAGGTAACACCCCCCCTTCTTGCTTTGTCTCTTTAAACCTCCTTGATAATTAAATAAAAAGAAGAACATAAATAAAGGAATGTGCCCCCAGAACTTTTCATTATTAATGTTCTATGACTAAATTGGAAATCTGCTACTGTACTCCAAGGGGGTGATTAATTTAGCAGACTAGGAGTTTTGATTAAAAAGGAATGAAATGTCTGACACATAGTCTATTTATCAGTTATTATGATATTAAAACACTCTAATCATTGTGGTGCCTAAATTAAGACTTCACAGCCTAAATGTCACTTCATTTTGCTTCTTTTGATTTGGTGATGTTTTATGGGCTTATTATCTGTGAATGTGTATGCATGTGTGTATGTGTGTGTGAGTGGTACACATTCTCACTGATCTTTGAAGAAAAATAACGCAGCAAGAAAGCTTTTTGCCACAAGCTGTGTTCCCTATTTCTTCAGGTTTCAGGAAATATGGGGGATACATAAATAAAATAATCATTTCTGAATTAGCTGGTCATTCCCCAGATTCAGATGTAATTATAAAATATATTCTATTGGGACTAAATGGCCAAAAGTTTCAGTTATTAGAACTTACAATTTAAGATTCTTTTAATAAGAAATTGACTTCACTGGACCCTCATATTAAATTAAAAACTTGTAAGTTGCCTTAAATATTACTGCCACTTCAGAAATAAACACAGGAACAAAGAAAAAAGGGATATAGATTTTTCAGTTTCAATTATTTTAATCCTATACAATATGCTAAAGATTTCAAGTGCCAGTGAATGCAAATATAAACCATATAATACAATCTTAATTGTTGGGTTTTTTTTTAATTTATGAAAATGTTTAACCTCTGTCTTCCCAGATAATTTCACTACCTATTCCCATTTAGGGAATTAGGGAATTAAGTAAAAAAATACATATATATTTCCTTCACATAGTTCCCTCTTTCTTCTCCCTTCTTCCTTTCCCCCCTTAGCATGAAAACCACAATAAGTCTTTTTTATTGATTCCTAACCAACTTTTAAAACATGAACTAAATAAAAGTGTTTGACCAGGTTGGTCTTTCTCAATCTTATTTATAGACCATCCTTTTAAGTTTCAAAAGGCTCAGACCTGTGATAAGAGTGGTTACATTTGAAGCAATAGTGATCTAGATTTCTCCTTTTTTTCCACTCCAACCCATATTTAAAAATTACTTTATATCTTGGACCAAAGGAAGCAAGAAAGCAGTGAAGCCTCAGAATCAAAATAACATTGGAGAAAAACCACTTATTCAGCCTAAAACCCTATTCAACCCTTTTTTGACCCAATTTCCAAGTTTGACTAATTCAAAATTCCCAAATGAAATATAAGACTATGATACTGAAGCAGATATTGGTGATATAAAAGGGAAAATACCCTAACTCTTCTAGTTGCCAAAGGAGAACTACACAGAATCAACACAAGATCTCCTAACAATCCAGAGCAGAGATGGAAACTCCTTCCAATTCCCTTCCCACTCAACACAATGAAAGTCATTTGGATTTCCTTCTTTTTTAAGGGCTAAATTATATTCCATTGTATGTATATACCACTTTTTTTTTTTTTTAATCCGTTCATCTGTAAATGGCATTTAGGTTGATTCTGTACCTTGGCTATTATGGACAATGCTGCAATGAACTTAAGAGTACAGACATCTCTTAGAGATGTCTGTACTCTTAGAGATCCTGAGTTCAATTCTGTTGAAAGAAATATACCAATGGTATATTTAATGGTATATTTATTTTTTGGTATATGGTATTAATGGTATATGGTATATTTAATTTTTGAGGACAATACCTCCTTGCTTTCCATGGATTTCTGTACCATTTCATATTCCCATCAACAGTGTACAGGGTTCCAATTTCTCTACATACTTGCAACACTTGTTATCTTTTGTTTTTATGATGATAGCTATTCTAACAGATGTAAGGTGATACTTCATTGTGGTTTTAACTAGCATTTCCCTGAAGATTAGTGAGACTGAGCACCTTTTCATGTATCTGTTTCTCATGCACCTTTTCATTATATGTCGTCTTTGGAGAAATGTATATTCAAGTATTTTGCCTTGATGAATGCAACCACATGGATACACCTGGAGGATATTATGCTAAGCGAAATAAGCCAGTCACAGAAGGACAAATACTGCATAATTCTACTTACATGAGCTATCTGAAGTAGTAAAACTCATAGAAACAGAGAGTAGAATGATGGTTGCCAGAGGCTAGGAGATGGAGAAATCGGTAGTTGTTCAACTGGTACAAAGTTTTACTTATAGAAGATGAGTGTGTTCTAGAGATTTGTTTTATAACATCGTGCTTATAGTTGACAATTTAGTATTCTATAGCACTTTAGAATTTGTTAAGAGGGTTGATCTCACATTAAGTGTCCTTAACACACATATACAAAGTGGGGGGCAGAGGAAACCTTTTGGAGGTGATGGATATATATTACCTTGGTTATACTGATGTTTTCATAGATGTATGCATATCTCCAAACTCATTAAATTATATACATTAAACATGTCCAGGATTTTTGTATATAAAAAATACCTGGGTAAAGCTTTTTAAAAGAAAAGTCATTTGTGGCATGAGGAAAATTATAATAATATAACCATTAGCATGCATTAACATTTTACCATACTGTATCAGGCACAATGATAAGTTCTTTGTATATATTTTATTATCAGATTTTACAAACATCCTATAAAGTAGGTAATATCATTGTCTTCATTTTATATCTTTTATTGCTATGAGAAATTAAGTTATCCAGGGTCAGATAACTAGTAAGTGGAAGAGACTAGGCTCCTATCACTAAAACCAAAGCTTTTAATTGCTACCAAAAAAATGATATGCTGAGTATTAGCGCTAATAATTGACTCTACACATAGACTTCACTTAAATATTTGTTCAAGTTGAACTGCTAATCTGGAATTGATCCATAACACAAAAATCAGACCACATATCAGGTACCAGGACTCCTTCCTTGTAACAGATGTCTCACATCTGCCTTGCTTGCTTTCCCCATTCATTCAGTTGTCAGAGATGGACTCTAGATTAATGCAGCATGAGGGAGGAGAGAGAAACTCACAGAAATTTCTCACATTGTTGTAAAGACTCATTGAAATTTCTTACAGTTGTAAAAACCTGAGGCTGAATTACTTCAATGCCACTACCTGAGTCCAGCTACCTGAGTCAAACTAGCTACCTGAGTCTTCTACCAGTCACTTACCTTTCCTTGAGTTTAGTGTCCTCCTATATAAAATGAGAACATTAGGTAATTGCCTTCTAAGTTTATCTGTGAACATATGACAGTGAATATAAGATGTCTAATGCTATGATTAACACAGATAATGCAATAAAAATGGTAGATACAATAAGATAACCAGTTTCTAATTGATTGATAAGAATATCAGCCACTTAACTTTCTCTGCCTCTTTAACTCTGACTAGAATTCTGATCTAGCTACATTTACATATATTTTCTCTTTTTAGTCTTCACAAGAAGATAAGCAGCATATTGTGTAAGGAGGAAGTTGGGGTTCAGAGAATTTACACGATTAAACTGAAAATTAAGATTCCCTTAATTCTTTTCTTGTCTGCCCAGGTAGCACTTCACATTGCCTTCTAGTACTCATTGACCTTATGCCACTCCCCTCCAAAAATATTCATCAGCATCCCAAGTCAGTCCTAGCTCAATAGCTCCCTGGATAATTCCCGAGTTGCTGATGATAGAGAGAAGTTTAAAAACTGCAGACCTGGACACTGAGTATCCTAAAAGCTGTCCCAGTTCTTGGCTCCAATTTTAACCTCGCTCCTCTTCCTGACAGAGAGATGCAAAAGTCTCCAGCGGCCCAAGATAGGCCATTCACCCTTAATTTAGAATGTATTAGATTTACATGTAGCCTTTGTCTCTAGATAACTGAAGTGTGGTTATCCAGCAGTGCCTGCCACCTCAAATGGAATTTGCTTGGAATTAGATGTTATTATTCTTTTTTGTCTTTTTCTTCCCTATATTTTAAACCTTTGTCAATTTCTAAGCAAAGTAAATAAAACAGGAATTTAAACACACACACACACACAGATACCCCAGAGGTGGTACTCAGAGACACTGTGTTATACACAAATCCAGACCAAGTAAAAAAGAAGCAATTTTATGATGGTCAAGGGAAAAACCTGCTACATGGTAAATTATTGCCAGATTCTGGGCTTGACAAATAAACCAAAATGGCTCCATCTTGGGAGATACTTCTAGTTTTTAGGCCAAGATGTCGAGAGCTGGTTAAAAGTAAACCAGACCCATTAATTCTCTTGAACTTGGGAAGAAGTGGGGAGTAAATGAGTAAAGCATAAAGGGTGTGGAGAGATAGTCTTTAGAGATAATTATTTCTGTAAGAAGAAGGCAACTCTGACTTGAGAATTCCTCTATGCCATGGATGGGCAGAGGCTGCCTATGCTCACAAAGTGGGTTTTTTTTTTTAATATTTTATTTACTAATTTGACAGAGAGACAGCGAGAGAGGGAACACAAGCAGCGGGAGTGGGAGAGGGAGAAGCAGGCCTCCCGCCAAGCAGGGAGCCCGATGCGGGGCTCGATCCCAGGACCCTGGGACCACGACCCGAGCCGAAGGCAGACACTTAATGACTGAGTCACCCAGGCACCCCAAGGGCTTTCTTTTTTAACACTATAATAAATATTTTCAGAAAACTGAAAAATTTACCTTCTTCCTCTTTTCACTCAAAGGGTTCTCTAGGTTCATTTCCATTATTAATTGGAAACAGAAAGTTAATCTAATGATTCCATGTGTATTTTATTTTCTGAAGAGTCAATCAAAAGGTCCGTTACTCATCTTGCCCTTCCTTTTTTTCACCCTTATTTGGGGCTGCAACATGAACAGGGATTGCTGGTGGTCTCCTCTCCTTACATTTCTTTGTTTGTTATATCAAAACCTGGGATGAAGCCAAGAGTAAGAACAACTTCCCATTGAAACTAAACAGGAATTTAAATTCTACAAGCATGTTGCCATTTCATGTTTATTTAATGCACAGAAAGCTTGGCATTCAAAGGTAGTATGGGAATAGTGTGATAAGGATCATGCTAACAAACACCAATTCTTTCAGATACTTATATTCAAATGACACACAAAACTGTGGATTTTATGCTCAGGCTATTTTGTTTTGTTGAGTTTCTTTTCCTCCTCCTTTTTTTCCTTTGCTAAGAGCAATGTTTCAGGGAATGGGGCATGGATAGCCTCAAAACAAATCAGTAGACATTTGATTGGAGATACAGTTGGAATAAATGAAAACAAAGTGACTTATTATGTGTGACTGGAACCAAAGAGGCAAGTGTGACACACAAAAGTAAGTACGATAGCACTAATGGGAAAGGGGGAAAGGGATGTCAGGAATAATCAGAAAAACAAAGTTGTTTCTGGTTGAAAATTGAATTATGATTATTTGAGTATGCAAACAGAGAAATCATGTTGAATTGGACAGCATAATACTACAGCTCCTATTGTAAATCCACGGAGAGCAGCTTATACTGTTGTGTAAACATGATTTTTAGTTCCCCATGCAATAGACATGAGGGGATGATAGTGCTATTGTGTCATTTTTATCATGATCATATATTGCTTTTTATGAAGTATTCTCTCCTCTGGGACACTCTGGAAGAAAGTAGGGAGAGATTACAGTAATCTTTGTTCACTGGGGCAGAAGACACCTGCCACTGTTTGTCTTTCTCATATCTATTTAAATGTGATGTTACTAGATGGGTAGTCTATAGACTTGACTCCACAGTATACACTCCCTTACATAAGGACCACTCGATTCTTGTCAGTAATTCTAAAAATCATGTTCAGCCATTTCTAGACTCTGTGCATTTTTCATACATTCTAACTTACTGTAAGGCACAGGACCAAAGCCACGTGTATTCCTGCCTTCACTCAGAGGATGACCAGATCTTTCATTTCATCACCATTTGATCTCAGCATTCCAATGTTAAACATGTCTGTATATTTTTGCACCATCTTCAAAAAAGCTTTTCACTGATTTAGGAAGTAAAATAGAAAAGATTAAGGCAGCAGGTTAAGTGTCAGGGATAAATTTAATTCAAGTTTTGTTGCAAACTTTTCCTCTGCCCCTTTAAAACTGGTGACCTACTTGGTTATATTTCCATTGGACATCACGTGTATTATAAGTTTCTTAGTAAACATGGGTTAGTTTATTTCAAGGGTTTGTTCCATTTTCCCCCAGAATCATTTTATTTGTACTTTGCTTAAATGTAATAAACAGAATAAATACTCTGGCAGCTTGTATGGGAAATTGAGTTCCTATGTTGAAAGCAATATTACAGTAAACAATAATGAGCTCTGTCTCTGGCATGTAAGTTAGAAACAGACTCACAAAGCTCAGGGAGATGTGTATCTGTGGGAAGTTTTATAAGAGATAAATGTTTCCCTTTACCATGATTCACAATGATGCTGCTAAACAGAAATATGCATTTTGCTTAACTGCCAATACAGCTGCAACACTCGATGTGGGATTCTGACTTCAAGTGGAGATGTAATGGGTATACCAGACAGACTCCAAATGCATAACTACAGCCCCCATTTGATTATTCCAAAAGCTTTTTAAGTGACCCTGCAAGCAATGTGAAATCTATGTGAATCTGTGCTTATTATCCCATGGATCCAAGTGGGTACATCTCCATTTGAAACAGGCTCTCAGATTTATTTATTTTTTTTAGATTTTTTATTTTATTATGTTATGTTAATCACCATACATTACATCATTAGTTTTTGATGTAGTGTTCCATGATTCATTGTTTGTGTATAACACCCAGTGCTCCATTCAGTACGTGCCCTCTTTAATACCCATCACCAGGCTAACCCATCCTCCCACCCCCCTCCCCTCTAGAACCCTCAGTTTGTTTTTCAGAGTCCATAGTCTCTAATGGTTCGTCTTCCCCTCCGATTCCCCCCCTTCATTTTTCCCTTCCTGTTATCTTCTTTTTTCTTTTTTTTTTTTTTAACATATAATGTATTATTTGTTTCAGAGGTACAGGTCTGCGATTCAACAGTCCGACACAATTCACAGCGCTCACCAAAGCACACACCCTCCCCAATGTCCACCATCCAGCCACCCCATCCCTCCCACCCTCCACCACTCCAGCAACCCTCAGTTTGTTTCCTGAGATTAAGAATTCTTCATATCAGTGAGATCATATGATACATTCCTTTCTCCAATTGACTTATTTCACTCAGCATAATACCCACCAGTTCCATCCACGTCATTTCAAATGGCAAGATTTCATTCCCTTTGATGGCTGCATAATATTCCATTGTATACATATACCACCTCTTCTTTATCCATTCATCTGTCAATGGACATCTTGGCTCTTTCCATAGTTTGGCTATTATGGACATTGCTGCTATAAACATAAGGGTGCATGTACCCCTTCGGATCCTTACATTTGTATCTTTGGGGTAAATACCCAGTAGTGCAATTGCTGGGTCGCATGGTAGCTCTATTTTCAACTTTTTGAGGAACCTCCATACTGTTTTCCAGAGTAGCTGCACCAGCTTGCATTCCCACCAACAGTGTAGGAGGGTTCCCCTTTCTCCGCATCCCCGCCAACATCTGTCATTTCCTGACTTGTTGATTTTAACCATTCTGACTGGTGTGAGGTGGTATCTCATTGAGGTTTTGATTTGGATTTCCCTAATGCCGAGCGATGCTGAGCACTTTTTCATGTGTCTGTTGGCCATTTGGATGTCTTCTTTGGAAAAATGTCTGGTCACGTCTTCTGCGCATTTCTTGATTGGATTATTTGTTCTTTGGGTGTTGAGTTTGATAAGTTCTTTATAGATTTTGGATACGAGCCCTTTATCTGATATGCTATTTGCAAATATCTTCTCCCATTCTGTTGGTTATCTTTTGGTTTTGTTGACTGTTTCATTTGCTGTGCAAAAGCTTTTTATCTTGATGAAGTCCCAATAGTTCATTTTTGCCCTTGCTTCCCTTACCTTTGGTGATGTGTCTAGGAAGAAGTTGCTGTGGCTGAGGTCGAAGAGGTTGCTGCCTGTGTTCTCCTTTAGGATTTTGATGGACTCCTGTCTCACATTGAGGTCTTTCAACCATTTTGAGTCTATTTTTGTGTGTGGTGTAAGGAAATGGTCCAGTTTCATTCTTCTGCATGTGGCTGTCCAATTTTCCCAACACCATTTGTTGAAGAGACTGTCTTTTTTCCAGTGGACATTCTTTCCTGCTTTGTCGAAGATGAGTTGACCATAGAGTTGAGGGTCCATTTCCGGGCTCTCTATTCTGTTCCACTGATCTGTGTGTCTGTTTTTGTGCCAGTGCCATACTGTCTTGATGATGATACTCTGTAATAGAGCTTGAAGTCCGGAATTGTGATGCCATCAGCTTTGCTTTGCTTTTTCAATATTCCTCTGGCTATTCGGGTTTCTTTTCTGGTTCCATACAAATTTTAGGATTATTTGTTCCATTTCTTTGAAAACAGTTGATGGTATTTTGATAGGGATTGCATTGAATGTGTAGATTGCTCTAGGTAGCATTGACATCTTCACAATATTTGTTCTTCCAATCCATGAGCATGGAACGTTTTTCCATTTCTTTGTGTCTTCCTCAATTTCTTTCATGAGTATTTTATAGTTTTCTGAGTACAGATTCTTTGCCTCTTTGGTTAGATTTATTCCTAGGTATCTTATGGTTTTGGGTGCAATTGTAAATGGGATCGATTCCTTAATTTCTCTTTCTTCTGTCTTGTTGTTGGTGTATAGGAATCCCACTGATTTCTGCACATTGATTTAATATCCTGCCACTTTACTGAATTCCTGTATGAGTTTTAGCAGTTTTGGGGTGGAGTCTTTTGGGTTTTCCACATAAAGTATCATATATTCAGAACATTAAATGAGAAAAATATGCAGCCAAGAATACTATATCCTGCTAGGCTGTCATTGAAAATAGAAGGAGAGATAAAAAGCTTCCAGGACAAATAAAAACTAAAGGAATTTGCAAACACGAAACCAGCCCTACAAGAAATATTGAAAGGAGTCCTCTAAGCAAAGAGAGAGCCTAAAAGTAACATAGACCAGAAAGGAACACAGACAATATACAGTAACAGTCACCATATAGGCAATACAGTGGCACTAAATTCATATCTTTCAATAGTTACCCTGAATGTAAATGAGCTAAAAGCCCCAATTCAAAGACACAGGCTATCAGATTGGATTATAAAAACAAGACCCATCAATATGCTGTCTGCAAGAGACTCATTTTAGACCCAAAGACACCCCCAGATTGAAAGTGAGGGGGTGGAAAACCATTTACCATGCTAATGGACACCAAAAGAAAGCTGGGGTGGCAATCCTTATATCAGACAAATTAGATTTTAAACCAAAGACTATAATAAGAGATGAGGAAGGACGCTATATCATACTTATAGGGTCTATCCAACAAGAAGATCTAACAATTGTAAATATCTATGCCCCTAACATGGGAGCAGCCAATTATATAAGCCAACTAATAACAAAAGCAAAGAACACATCGACAACAATATAATAATAGTAGGGGACTTTAACACCCCCCTCATAGAAATGGACAGATCATCTAAGCAAAAGATCAACAAGGAAATGAAGACTTTAAATGACACACTGGACCAGATGGACTTCACAGATATATTCAGAACATTCCATCCCAAAGCAACAGTATACACATTCTTCTCTAGTGCCCATGGAACATTCTCCAGACTAGATCACATCCTAGGTCACAAAACAGGTCTCAACCGGTACCAAAAGATTGGGATCATTCCCTGCATATTTTCAGACCACAGTGCTTTGAAGCTAGAACTCAATCACAAGAGGAAAGTTGGAAAGAACTCAAATACATGGAAGCTAAAGAGCATCCTACTAAAGAATGAATGGGTCAACCAGGAAATCAAAGAAGAATTTAAAAAAATTCATGGAAACCAATGAAAATGAAAACACAACTGTTCAAAATCTTTGGGATGCAGCAAAGACAGTCCTAAGAGGAAAGTATATAGCATTACAAGCCTTTCTCAAGAAACAAGGAAGTTCTCAAATACACAACCTAACCCTACCCCTAAAGGAGCTGGAGAAAGAACAGCAAATAGAGCCTAAACCCAGCTGGAGAAGAGAAATAATAAAGATCAGAACAGAAATCAATGAAATAGAAACCAAAAGAATAGTAGAACAGATCAATGAAACTAGGAGCTGGTTCTTTGAAAGAATTAACAAGATTGATAAACCCCTGGCCAGACTTATCAAAAAGAAAAGAGAAATGACCCAAATAAATAAAATCGTGAATGAGAGAGGAGAGATCACAACCAACACCAAAGAAATACAATTATAAGAACATATTATGAGCAACTATATGGCAGCAAATTAGATAATCTGGAAGAAATGGCTGCATTCCTAGAGATGTATCAACTACCAAAACTGAACCAGGAAGAAATAGAAAACCTGAACAGACCTATAACCACTAAGGAAATTGAAGCAGTAATCAAAAACCTCCCAACAAACAAAAGCCCAGGGCCAGATGGCTTCCCAGGGGAATTCTACCAAACATTTAAAGAAGAATTAATACCTATTCTTCTGAAACTGTTCCAAAAAATAGAAATGGAAAGAAAACTTCCAAACTCGTTTTATGAGGCCACCATTACCTTGATCCCAAAATCAGACAAAGACCCCATCAAAAAGGAGATTATAGGCTCTCAGATTTAAAAGGGAGTTTTAGAGACACATAAAGGTAATGTCTGGGTTTTACTTATATCCAAAGAAGGGAAATAATTATTAAAAGTACTTACAGCATTATGTCTTTTATATACACCTCACAACTTAGAGGCATGCTTCTGAAGACCACAAAAGCTTTTCATAATTTTGGTACCCAAAATACAACCTATACATAGTAGATGTCCAAAAATAAGTGAATATCAATATCTTTTGAGAGACGATATATATTGGCATCAGAATTTCATGGAGTTATTTTTTTCTGATCTTTGGGGATATGCATATGAACTTTCTCACTACACACTTATTGCTGCTAATATCAAGGAAAGGGAGACAGACAAATAGATACATAGATAGATGGATACATGAAAAGATAGATACATAGATATATAGATGATAAGTACATAGATATATAGATACATGACACAGAGATGCACACATAAATACATAGATACATAGACAGATGGTAGACAGACACAATGATCAAAAAACTATCCAGCTCCTTCCAGACCTTACTGGTCAATAGCCAGACACTAGAATAATTACCAGCACCTAAAGAGACCACATCATTTCCTTTTTAACCAATAAAGAGGTGTCTAAGATTTCCTCATCATACACTTATATCTAGTCCTTTCATTCTTCACCCAGAGAATTCATTACATTAGCTCTTCAGTGATGTGGTGGTTTTCTCACCTGGCCAGCTAATATATTCAGTTCCTAATAAACTACTTCAGTGGTCTTAGATTACTCTTTAATAGGTGTTTTGCTTTGCTTTGTTTTGTTTTTACTCAATTGAAATATGATACTGCATCCTCTTTGTCCAGTGTGCCCTTTTCTACTTTCTGCTAGGCAAAGATAGTCTCTGTCTTCTCATTTTATACACACTCACATTAAGTCAGACAGGCCAAATTTTAAGAGGAGACTGTTTAAACCAGGAAACTGCTCTGTGACACTCCCTGTAATTTCCACTTGTCTTTTACCACCTGCTGTTCTATATTCTTGTGTTTTGTTCATAGGGAATGGACTTTGGTCAAATGCCATAAATTTCTGTCCAAGTGTACCCTAGGATAAGGAGGAATGGGACCTGCAAATCATTTGCTATATTCTGTGCAAACAGATCTTTATTATAAATTTTATTTAGGTAATTAAATGGTTTCCTTAAATCCTTGAATTAAGAAACCCTCATTAAAGTTGTCTTCACTTCTTTTATGGTCTTGTGTATATACATTTGTTTGTTTGTCTAAAAAAAAAAAAAAAGCACATCTTATTTTTTATTATAAGACCTCATCCACAGATTATACTGCGAAAAATGTACTTCATGAATTATCATCTTCATGACTATAACTGAGTCCTGCCTAAGTTCCTGGAGGTAGAGTCGCTTAATTTACAGCAAAAACAAACCTCTAGTTTATTGCAGAGCTACATTTAAGAACTTCTGAAAATCAAAGAAGATAGAAAAAATACAGCAAGAGTTTAGAATTATATTTGATACTAATGCCCTGGGTTTGCCAGACCTCTGATAATTGATCTACTTGCTGGATTAATCAGATGGAGACAGACAAAGGATGTCACTTAAAAGTCATGAATAGCCTAAGGTACCTAATGCATAAAAAGTTTTTATGATACCCAAAAGACAGAAGAGAACCCTATGATACCCAAAAGGCAGAAGAGAACCCATCTTCTATATGAGATATAGAACAAAAATTCAAAACTGTAAACAGCATGATAAGAAATTATGAATGAGATCATGAGGTAATTTCAAAATCAGACTACATTAGAGCTTTAAGTAATACTTGGATGTCAACCTGGCTGCAGAAGTAAGAGAGCCTCAAATCTATTTGTCATTTGTTAAACATGAAAATGGTAATTTGACTTGGCAGACCCTTATATCCAAACAGATATAATAAACAAACCTAATCAAAAAGAATTTCTCACCTTAAAAATCAAACAACTGGCCCAATTTCAAAGAGCCAAATTACAAAAGTCCTACCCCTCCTTTGTCCTAAAGCCAGTAAATTAACCAATATGTCTTAGACAAAGCAAAATGGAAAGACATTGAAAAACAAAAACAATGTCTGGCCCTAGCAAAAGTATTTCAAGGTAGTGATGCTGTAGATAAAATACAATGATGGTACTTTAAGGAATAATTATAGGGATCCTTACAACTCCCCATTTTACCTTTGGACCAGCACAAGAGAGTTAACAATTAACCATGGGAGGACATAAATATAAGTACGTTTTGACTTAGGTGCTAATATCTAAACCCTAAATCCTGCAACTTTATAAGTTTATAAATTGAAGTTTGTAAACTCACAGTTATAGTTGTAAGGATAATACCAATACCAATCATTCTCTGTCTCAACCAGTATATTTCTCTCAGACTCACTTACTGAAAAATACAATTTTTTTAATGTGATAATACCTGCAAATTTAACTGAAGAGATTTATTATGTAAAAGCCATTGCTAACCTATGTTCAGAAACATATCATTTTTGGAAGTGTTTACTGGCTCTCTATGTATAACTGAATTAGCTGATCTTGGCAAAGCTGTCCAACTTGTGATGTCCTTGAAGAAAATAGGGCCTGATCACTTAGAAGTCTCAAATACTCTCTGGACCAAAAATTCAATGTATTGTAAAATGGCTAAAGGGGGGCAGATCGAACTGAAGTCCAAACTGAAAGCTTTTGTTCTTTGATAGCTTAAGAGACATACTAAAACTAGAAGACAAGACTGGCTATTAACCAATAATTGAAACATTAATCACCAAAGGCTTAGCAACACCCTATATGATCCATATTTTTCTCATTAAAATAAAAAAGCCCAAAGTAGAAAATATAGATTTGAATAGGACTTAAGGACATTTTAAATATTAATATTCATAAAATTTTATGTAGTACCTATTAAAAATACTATCTCCAATACCATATTCCCTTACAGTAAATTTTATGCTGCCATAGAACTCTGTTTTTTGTTTTGTTTTGTTTTTATTCAATGTATGTTTACGTTTACTTGGAAAGTTAATAGTATACTTGGACAGTACATGATTATTCAACCATGAATAACACAATTCTCAGAGAATTCCCACATGATACACTTTGGTATAGTATGCATATGAATTTTTATTTTCTCCTGACCAAAAAGAGTTTGCAAATGTATTTGCCCTGTTTATTATCATTCTTAGCTAAATACATTCCTAAAAATTTTATGTAACATACAGGATTTTGTTGTTAAATCAGACTTGCATGAATAAAGCATCTTACCCAGTATCAAATTGTAAAAAATTAATTCAAAAATACAGTCAATCATAACATTCAGATGAAGTATGGCATTGAGGGAGCTCAATATTCCACCTGGGACATGTACCTCTTACCCCAGAACAGATGAGGTCTTTAAGTTATGTTTGTGGGTTTTTTCACATAATATGAACATTTATGGTATAAATTATCCCCACTTAATATAACAATGAATTATATAGTTTATGTGACATTCTTCAAGCATCCAAGCTTTATGGGATTCTATTTACTCTAACTAATCCTTGGCCAGGAACATCGTGCTGAACACATTTTAGAGATAAAGTCTCTTCCTCCTGGAAAAATATCATTAGTTTACTAATACCAAGGTCCAGGTGGTGAGGAAAATAAACCAGATAATTTGCCTTCTTGTTTCCCCCTTTGGAGGGTAGCGTTCTACAGGTAAAAGGGGTAAATGGTTCTCAGGCAAATTAGTTTAACCCCTCTAGGAGAAAGGTCCAGTTTTACCAAAGGCCAGCATACCACCTAAGGACATGACTTATTAGCAAAAGTTTGAGAATTTCAAGATGAAAGAATTAAAGCTAACCAAAACCTTTCCAGAACCATCATTTAGATTTCTAGAATTAATAGGTTATTATAGGCAACAAGTCCTACAATATTCAACCCTTCTAAACCCGTTTATAACCACATCAAGTTAATTGTTCCTTTATATAACCATGAAATTCAGAAGTGGAAGAAGATTTATATCCTGTAAGTTAAGTTTAGCATCAATACTATCATAAAAGAAGAGAAAGAGAAAGAGACCATGCGTTAGTAGTAGTACTTACGCAATAACATGGTCACATCCACATCAGAGAGTCATGGCTTCTAAAGGCTTTCTTTGGAACCTGTAACTACAGCATATCCCCCTCTTTGAAAGTAGTTACTAAATAAGCAGCACCATATTGAATGTAATTTTAGGTACAGCCTTCCACTTGAAAGGTCTTCATATGGTACAGTGTCTAAGAGTAATGCATGTATCATTTCTCTACTCATCATCTAATCAACTATGAAGTTTTGCATCTCATGTATAATTACCATTCCTGCCACACCATCCACCACCTCAGCCTATTACTTTGATTGGAAGAAAGCAAGCCCCAACTAACTCAAAGTTTTAGTTTCAGCACTTGACAATCCACATTTAATTGTTTGTTGATGGGTCATTTTTAAAGACTGAGCTAGGAATCTTTAATGCTGCACATGTTTTCTTACCAAAGTTCTTGATAGAATCCCAACTCCTATGTAAAATTTATTCCAGGTAGCCAAGGATGTGCCAGAAAGTTCAAAATAACAGAGCCAATAATCATACAACTAGCAGATATGCCTGTTGTGTATTATAGGGAGTTGGAAACAGTATGAAAATAATTAGCATGCAAGCCAATTTCCCTAAGAAAAGTTTAACCAATCCTCCTTGCTTGCCCTCCTGTTTCATCTCTAGTTAGTTCCCTGCTATCTGAAAGAAACACACTAAAAGCCACAAGTGGGAGTCTCATACATATTTTTAAACTTTAGTAGCCACATTTTAAAAAGTAAAAATAAACAGATAAAATAAAATATAACCATTTTTAAATTAAACCAATGTATCCAACCTATTGGATTTTCAACATGTAATCATTATGAAATTATTAGAGATATTTTACATTTTGTTCTTACTAAGCTTTCAAAATCTAGTGTTTACTCTACAGTTACTGAACATCTCAGTTAGGATGAGACACATTTCAAGTGCTCAATAGCTCTCTGTGGCTAGTGGCTACTGTATTCTATACTGTATAATTGCTCAGTTTCTCCAGGTCATTTTCTTAGGCCATCAACTAAGAACGAAAATAGCTGCTATACTAATCAACAAGAATAAACATCCTATCATATGTTTTGAAACTTTACTATTAAAAAAAGTCAGAAATTATTCTCTGAAACTATATAATGTAATAAAACCTCTTGATAGCATGATAAATAATGGAAAAATTCAATGTACTTTAATTCAGCAAGTATTTGTTGGGTTCCTAGAGGTATAAACTATGAACTAATTAAAGAAATATTTATGAAGCCCTATTAAGTGGAAGTTGAAGTAGACAATTCAGTTGTCAGAATTTAAGCAAAGAACAAGAGAGACAAAATTCATCCCTATAAGGAGTTTGGGCAACATGGAGGTAGCTATGTAATGGAAATTACAAAAAAATAAAAAACAAAAAACAAAAACAAAAACACAAGACATTGCTCAAGTATGCAAGGAGGTCACTCTCTATTCAAAGAAAAGTAAAACATGTTAAAATGTCATAGGAAGAGCACAAGTGAATAAACAGATTCACAATAAAATGTCAGCTAGATAATAAAAAGCACAATAAAGGAATTTTTTTTAAAAAGTGGATGATTTGTTAGCTAATGATGTGGTGAGGGAGTATATGACTTCTATTTTATATAGAGTGATAGAGAGGCAAATTTGATAGAATTACATAAATGAAGTGAAGAATGAGTCATATGTATACTCAAGGGGAGAACTTTCCAAGTCCAGGGAAATGCAAATGTAAATTAACTCCCTGAGCAGAAAAAATGACACAGCTCTCCATATTCTAAATTTATTTTTTGAGATAGAAAAGTTGGTGGAGAGAATTGTGAGTTCGAAAAGATGGCTAGGGCCCACATCATTCAGGTGTGCCATGGTAACAACTTTGGATTTTTTTTTTCCTGAATGTGATGGAAACTACTGGAGCATTTTTTAAAAAGATTGATTGATGATTGATTGATTTAGAGAGAAAGAGAGAGCGGGGGGAGAGGGGCTGGGGGAGAGGAAGCAAGAGAATCTTAAGCAAACTCCCCACTGAGCACTGAGCCCAAAACAGGGCTCGATATCATGACCCTGAGATTACAACCTGAGCCAAAACCAAGAGTCAGACATTTAACTGATTGTGCCACCCAGGTGCCCCTGGAACATTTTGATGAGGAAACTACATGAATCTATATTCATCTGTGAAACATAGAAAATGGGGGAGAATATTGAATATAAGGACGGTTGTTTATTTTACAGTAGTTCCACATAAATGATAGCTGCTTTTCTAGGGTGATGGAGAAGATATAATGGTACAGAATTGGAATACATTCAGAAGGTAGAAAAAATGGGTACTTCTTAATGGCTGGATATGGATTGTTCAATAAACAGGAAAGTAAAAGTTTGAAAAACAATGGATACAAAGAAAACATGGAACCAAATCTCAGACAGAGAAGCATTCAAAACTGAGCGTGGAACCAAAGTAGTATCCATACCTAAAGGCAACTACCTCATCTGGTTGAAATGGCAGAAGGATTACCCTGACAAAGACTTTACAGGGTTAGGAAGAAATTGAAAAATTATTTAATGACAATGTATGCAAGTGAAAGAACAGATTAGAATTGGGAATAATCTGAAATGCAAAATTACTTAGTTCTATAAAACACCATTTCCCCACATCAAAATTTTACTTAGTAAGAAGCAATGAGTTATTAAAAATAAAGAATTTGTGAAATCTTGAAGTTCTTACAGTGATTGGATTCTGATTCTACAAGAATAGAAAGCAATATCTAAAACTAAATTCCTTCATTGTTCAACCAGTAACTTGATCAGAACCTCAGCTCTTTGTAATGGTAGCATGAGAATTGTGAGCTGAATTTTCCAAAAGTGATCTCAACTTTATTAAATCTATAAGTTCCTCACCTCACACTGATATACAAAAGGAAAGATGTGTACTTTCTGGAAAAACAAAATAAAACAAAGCAAAATGTAGTTTACTTTCCCTTTGGATTTCATATATATATCATAATATATATAATTTATATATTTATATCACATATATATGAAATAAAATAAGAATAAGAATCAAACAAATAACCAGAAAAAGTAATACATAATCAAAGGACAGATAAATTGATGGAAGCATACTCATTAATAACTCAGATACACTTAGCAAATGAGAATCAAAAATAAATAAATATATGAAAACTTTCATTATAAATAAGGATTTAAGGGATAGAATTATAGAAATTATAGGATGTAGAAGGACAAATAGGGAATAATGCAAATAACTTTAAGCCAACCAATAAATTCTACAATTTCAATGGATACACAAATTCTTTGATGTCAGGATAATTCTGAGTTAATAAGTACAAATGTGTCATTATTCAAAATCATTTTGATTATAGAGTATTTGAAATTCTACAAAAATGCATAATTAGTTTGGAATACTAAATGCCTACTGAAATTTGAATTGCAATTCCAGTGACTTTACAGATCAATGTTTAGATGATTTACATTTTAATAATTTTAAGCTAATTCATATACATGGTATACATCTCTCCATTTATTTGAATATTCTTTAATTTTCTTTGCAACATTTTGCATTTTCTGATACATAGACATTGTAGTTTTTTGGTAAAGCATATTCCTAATTTCTGTGATTTTATGCTATTGTATGTTGTGTTTATAAGTTTCATATTCTAAGTATTAAAAAACGTTATTTATAAATTATTTCTCATTATTTTCAAACATAGATATAAAATTGATTATATGTATATAAGCTATATTTTCTCAATTCATTTATTAATTTTAGTATTTTTTAAAAGATTCATTACAATTTTATACATGCCAATCAAATAACTTGCAAATAATGAAATTTTTAACTTTCCTTTTCCAAACTTTGTGGCTTTTCTTTTCTATACATTACCGTGACTGGGACCTCCACTGAAGTGTTGAATAGAAGTGATAAGAGGGGACATTATTGCTTTACTGACTTCCTGATTCTAGGAAGATAATATTCCATATTTCAGTAAATATGATTTTAACTCTAGATTTTTCGTAATTTTCGTATTGAAAAAAGTCTCTCCTATTCCTAGTCTTCTGAAATTTTTAATATTATGAATGATATTTAAATTTGTCAACATTTTTCATCTATTATGATGATCATTTAGTTTTCCTTCTTTATTCTCTTAATGAGTTATATTACACCAATTGCATTCCAAAAGTTAAACCAAACTTGCATTTCTGGGATAAGTCCCATTTGGACATAATACCTCATATTTTTTATATATTGCTAGATTCTATGTACTAACATCTTCTTAAAGGTTAGTGACACTATATTCATGAGCTCTGCAACAGATTCAGGCTGCTATAAAAATTAGTCTGGCATTTGGGTATTATGACCTATCAGATTAGTTGTTATTTAAAGTATTTGTAGCAGCTAAGAATGCTATATGGTAATTTTGATGGGCCCCCTAAGAAAGAATGACCAAATAGACCCTTAGGATATTAGGACAAAGTCATGTCATCTATTATAGATAACTATTCTCTATTGAAAAACAGTTTCTGGTTTGCTAATGAAGCTTAATAGAGACTAAAGATTTGAACACAACCCACTAAGTTATCATGCAGTATGAGCTATCTATTTAAAATATGGTGTTATATAAACCACCAAACCATACATATGGGCACTTGCAGTAGTACTGATCTAGTGAAATTTAATATGGAGATGGGAACTGGTTTAAGCAGATCGTGAAGACACATGGAAAAATGGCTCAGTCTCATGAGACTCTATTCCCTCTGTATTAGCCATTTCTCATTTAACCCAAACATAAAGTCACTTGAAAAATTATCTATATTGAGTTGACTGAGGAAGAACAAATAAGGGAATGGTTTAGAGAAGATTATGTAGAGCTATATCATTAAATCTGAAACCAATCCTGATTATCAAGAAGAAATGAGGCTGCTATTACACACTGACTATGATGCCATGTGAGAGAATATCTGATTTGCCTATTAGTACTCCTTTGTCCTAAGGCATAATTTAATAAAAAGCATAGAAACAAAAGACCATTTGTAGTATAGACCCTTTGGGAATAGGAGTTTGGGTCATACCATCAAGTAAACAGTCATAAATATTTTTTGAATATTCTTTGTTCCTTCAAAATAATTATGTTCTCAAAAAATAATTATGTTCTTTAAATCTGATTATAAACACTCTTAGAAACTTAAAATTTATCAAATCATTTCATATCCTGGTGACTTTTTATGCATTTTCTTGGAAATGATGACTTTCCTGTTCATTCAGAGTAAGCACAAAACATATTTTGGGTGGATAATGACCAAATTCAATATAGATGGGAATAATTGTTTTTTAAAGTAAAGGGAGAGCATTCAAGATGGTGAAGGAAGATCCTAACTCACCTCTTCCCACAGACACAAAAATCTACATCTATATTTCACAGAAAGGGACCTAGAAACTGGATAATAAGAGACTCTACAACAATGGACAGCCCTGAGATGAGTAGAAAAGGCAGAGATATGGTCTGGCTAAAGAAAAAACTGCACCCTAGGTGTTGTACTCCATGGGAAGGAGGGATCTCAAAGATACAGAAAATTTCCCTGAGTAGTGAGAGATTCAGGTTCCACGTCAGGCACCCCAGCATTTAGATTCTGGTACAGAAGACACAAGCCTCTAAAACACTTAGCTTTGAAAATCAACAGGGAACACATCCAGAGAAACTATAGAACTGTAGGGAAAAGAAAACCAGCTCTTAAAGAGGTCATGTGCAGACTCAGTGGACCCCAAAACCAGGCAAAAACACCAGATCAAAAGTGTATAGGCTATGGGTGAAGGAGACCCACTTAACTAATCTTGGAGCACCTGCTGGAGAAGCAAGAAGTAGCTGGGTTTCTCCCCAGGTACTAAGACACTAGTGGGAGCCATTTTGCCATCTTGTTCTGTCCTACCGATCCTGGCACTGATAGGTGCCATTTTGGAACCCTCCTCTAGGCTGCTAACACCAGGGGACATGTTCCACTGAACTCCTCACACAACCCTGCACCTCAGCCATGCCTTGCAGCTGATAGGACAATAAACTTACCCAGCAGCATGACCACACCTGTTGTGACCAAATCTTGCAGCCATCCAGTTGGAGTTTACACCACCCACCAGTCATGGCCCAGCCACAAATGAAGAGTGCATACAGCATACACAGGGAACCCTCTGGAGTACTTGGCTCTGGTGGTCAGGGGCAATTGCATTTCTGGGTCACACAGGAAATCTGCTAAATAAGGCCTTCCTTCAAAACTGGGAGACATAGCTGAACTACCTAATACATAGAAACAAACACAAAAGGTTAGGCAAAAATGAGGAACCATGTTTCAAATGAAAGAATAAGACAAATCCTCCAAAAAAGAACTAAATGAAATGGATATAAGCAATGTACTTGATAAAGAGTTAAAGTAATAGTCATTAAGATGCCTAGTGAACTCAAGAGAGAAGAACGGGTGAACACAGTGAGACCTTCAACAAAGCTAGAACATGTAATAAAGTATTAATAAGAGCCGAAAAATACAACAGAAATGAAAAATACAATAGGGGGAATAACTAGCAAATTAGATGATACAGAAACAGATAAGTGATCTGGAAGACAGGGCAGCAACAAAAATAAAGCAAATTGAGCAACAAAAATAAGAAAAATATTTTTTAAAGAAAGGATTGCTTAAGGGATCTCTAGGACAATATCAAGTGTAATAACATTTTCATTATAGGGGTCCTAAAAGGAAATAGAGAAAGGGGCAGAAAATTTATTTGAAGAAATGATAGCTGAGATTTTCCCTAACTTGGGTAAGGAAACAGACATTCAGATTTAGAAAGCACAGAAAGTTCCCAAAAAGTTGAGCTCAAGAGATCTACACCAAGACACATTATAATTAAAATGTAAATATAGAAGGAACCTTAAAAGCAGGAAAAGAAAAGCAATTACTTATATATAAGGAAACCCCCATAAGAATACAGCTGATTTTTCGCAAAAACTGTGCATATTAGAGAGTGACATGATATATTTAAAGTGTTAAAAGGAAAAAAAAATACAACCAAGGATACTCTACCTGGCAAGGTTATCATTCAGAACAGAAGGGATGATAAAGAGTTTCTCAGACAAGCAAAGCTAAAGGAATTCATCACTGCTAAATCAGCTTTATGAGAAATATTAAAGGGACTTTTTTTAGGCAGAAAAGAATAGGCCATAACTAGACATAAGAAAATATATCAAAGAAAAATTCTCACTGGTAAAGGCAAACATGTAGAAAAGTTAGTGGATCAATCTCTTCTAAAGCTAGTATGAGAGTTAAAGACAAAACTGGTAAGATCAACTAAATCTACAAAAATTACTTAAGGGATACACTAAATAAGAAAGATGTAAAATATGACATCAAAAATATAAGACATGGGGGGAGGAGAATAAAAATATAGTACTTTCAGAATACATTCACACTTAAACAACCACCAGCTTCAAATAGACTGCTATATACACAGTTTGTTATATATTAGTCTCATAGTAACCACAAACCAAAACCCTATAATAGAAGCACAAAAAATAGAGACAGAAACCCAAACATAACACTAAAGAAAGTGGGCTCCTGGGTGGCTCAGTTGGTTAAGCATCTGCCTTCGGCTCAGGTCATGATTCCCGGGTCCTGAAATCGAGTCCTGCTTCTGACTCCCTGCTCAGTGGGGTGTCTGCTTCTCCCTCTGCCCCTCCCCACCTGCTCATGTTCTCTCTCTTGCAAAAAATAAAAGCTTTTAAAAAAAGTTTTCAAATAGCAAGGGAAGAGAGCAAGAAAAGAAGAAAGGAACAGAGAAGAATTACAAAAACAACCAGAAAAACAATTAACAAAATGGCAATAAATACATAGCCATTAATAATTATTTTAAATGTAAATGGAATAAATATTTCAATCAAAAGACCCAGGTTGGCCGAATGGATAAAAACAACCAAGAACCACCTATAAGCAGCCTACAAAAGACTCACTTCAGATCTACGGACACGGACTGAAAATAAAGGGATAAAATGATACTCCATGCAAATAGAAATGGAAACAAAAAGAAAGTAGGGTAGTAGCTATACTTGTATCAGACAAAATAGACTTTAAAGCAAAGCCTGTAAAAAGAGATAAAGGACATTACATAATGATAAAGATATCAATCCCACAAGATATAACCCTTGTAAATATTTATGCACCCCTCATAGTAACAACTAAATATATAAAACAAATATTAATAGATGCAAAGGGAGAAGTTGACAGTAATATGATAATAGTAGAGGACTTTACCACCCTACTTACATCAATGGATAGATTATTCAGACAGAAAATTAATAAGGAAATTCTGGGTTTGAATGATGCATTAGACCAGATGGACTTAATACATATATAGAGAGCATTTTATCCCAAACCAGCAGAATACACATTATTCTTAAGTACACATGGAACATTCTCCAGAATAGACCACATGTTAGGTCACTAAGCAAGCCTCAGTAAATTTAAAAAGACTGAAATCATATTAACCATCTTTTCCCACCACAATTGTATGAAACTAGAAATCAACCACAAGAAGAAAATGAAAAAATACAAACATGTGCAAGCTAAATAATCTTCTACTAAGCAACCAATGGTTCAACAAAGAAATAAAAATGAAAATTTAAAAAAAAATTACATGGAGACAGAAGAAAATGAAAAGCAATGCTCCAAAATCTATGGGATACAGCAAAAACAGATCGAAGAGGGAAGTTAGAGATAAAGGCCCACCTCAAAAAACAAGAAAATTCTGAAATAAACCATCTAAATTTACCCTAGAGGAACAACAACAACAACAAAAACTCTGTTAGAAAATAAGGAAATAATAAAGATCAGAGCAAAACTAAATAAAATGGAGACATGGAGACAGGCAGAAAGGGAGGGAGGGAGGGAAGAAGTAAGGAAAGGAAGGAGGGAGGGAGAAAATAATCAATGAAACTAAGAGCTGGTTCTTAGAAAATATAAACTGATAAACTTTTAGCAAGACTCACCAATTTTTTTTTTCTTTTAAAAAGAGGATCCAAATAAATAAAATAAAAAATGAAAGAGAACTTATAACCACTACCATAGAAATACAAAGAATCATAAAAGACTGCTATAAAAATTATGGGCCCACAAACTGAACTACATAGAATAAATTCCAAGAAACATACAATCTTCCATGATTGAATCATGAAGAAATAGAAAATCATAACAGAATGATTACTAGTAATAAAATTGCATCAGTGATCAAAAAACTCCCAACAGGGGCGCCTGGATGGCTCAGTCGTTAAGCTTCTGCCTTCGGCTGAGGTCATGATCTCAGGGTCCTGGGATCAAGCCCTGCATCGGGCTCCCTGCTCCACAGGAAGCTGGCTTCTCCCTCTCCCACTCCCCTGCTTGTGTTCCCTCTCTCACTGTGTCTCTCTCTGTCAAATAAATAAATAAAATCTTAAAAAAAAAAAAACTCCCAACAAACAAATTCCAGGATTCACTGGTGAATCCTACCAAAAATTTAGTTAATACTCATTCTATCAAAATGTTAAAAAAAAAAATGAGGGATAAACTTTTCTAATTCATTCCACAAGGCCAGAATTACCCCAATACCTAAACCAGACAAAAACACTAAATACACACACAGACACACACACACTTCCCAATATCCCTGATGAACATAAAAAAAAAAAAAAAAATCCTCAACAAAATATTAGCAAACTAAAGTTAACAATACATTAAATGAATCATATATCATGATCAAGTGGGATTTATTCCCAGGATGCAAGAATGGTTCAATATCCATAAAGCAATCAATGTGATACACCACATTAACAAAACAAAGGATAAAACCACATGATTATTTCAATAGATGCCAAAAAAGCATTTAACAAAATTTAACCTCCATTTATGATAAAAACTCTCAAAAAAGTGGATCTAGAAGGAACATGCCTCAACTTAATAAAGGCCGTATATAACAAACCCATAGCTAACAACATACTTAATGGTGAAAAGCTTTCCCTCTAAGATTAGGAGTAAGACAAGGAGGGCAGCCTGAGTGGCTCAGTCATTAAGCATCTGCCTTCGGCTCAGTTCCTGATCCCAGGGTCCTGGGATTGAGCCTTGCATCAGGCTCCCTGCTCAGAGGGAAGCCTGCTTCTCCTTCTCCCACTCCCCCTGCTTGTGTACCCTCTCTCGTTATGTCTCCCTCTGTCAAATAAAGAAAAAAAAATCTTAAAAAAAAAAAAAGGAATAAGACAAGGATACCCACTCTCACCACTTTGATTTAACATAGCATTGGAGTGTTAGTCACATCAATTAGATAAGAAAAAGAAATAAAAGGCACACAAATTGGAAAGGAAGACGTAAAACTGACTATTTGCAAGTGACATGATAATATATAGAAAACCCTAAAGCCTGCCCCAAAACTTATTAAAACTAGGAAATGAATTCAGTAAAGTTTCAGGATAAAAAATTAATAAACAAAATTATCTTGCATTTCTATATACTAATATTGAACTAACAGATAGAGAAATTAAGAAAACTATTTACAATTGCATCAAAGAGAATAAAACACCTAGGAACAAATTTTACCAAGAATTTACAAATTCTACCAAAAAAATTTTACCAACAAAAATTACCAAATTTTACCAACAGATTTTTACCTAGGAACAAATTTTACCAAGTACACTGAAAACTATAAGAAACTGATGAACTACATTGAAGATGACACAAACAAATGGAGAGATACACTGTGCTCATGGATTGGAAGAATTAATATTGCTAATACGTCCATACTAAACAAGCAATCTACAGATTCAATGCAATACCTATCAAAATACCAGTGACATTTTTCAGAGAACTAGAATAATATTAAAATCTGTATGGAACCACAAAAGATCCTGAATAGCCAAACCAAATTTAACAAAGAACAAAGCTGGAAGTATCACTCTCCTTAATTTCAAACCATACTACAGAGCTGTAGTAATCAAAAAAGTATGGTACTAGCATGCACGCATGCACACACACACACACACACACACAAAACAATAGAACAAAATAAGTCCACAGAAATAAACCCATCCTTATAGGATTAATTAATCTAGAACAAAGGAGATAGAATATACATTAGGAAAAAAAAACAGTCCCTTCAATGAATGGTGTTGGGAAAACTGAATAGCTACATGCAAAAGAATAAACTAGACTACTTTCTTATACCATATACAAAAATACACCCAAAATGGATTAAAGACTTGTATATAAGACCTGAAACCATAAAACTCCTAAAAGAAAACTTAGATAGTAAGCTCTTTGACATTAGTCTTAGCTATATTTTTTTTAGATATGTCTCCTCAGGCAAGGACAACAAAAGCAAAAATAAACAAATGGAACTATATCAAACTAAAAAGATTTTGCACAGCAAAGGAAACCATCAAAAAAAAAAAAAAAGAAAAGAAAAGGCTGGGGCACCTGGGTGGCTCAGTTGGTTAAGTGCCCAGCTCTTGATTTTGGCTCAGGTCATGATCTCAGTGTTGTGAAACTGAGCTCCATGTCGAGAAAGATTCTCTCTCTCCCTCTTTTCTGCCCCCTCCACCCCAGAAATGAAAAGGCAACTATTGAATGGGAGAAGATATTTACAAATGATATATCCAATAAAGAGTTAATACTCAAAATATATAAAGAACTCCTAAAACTCAGTATTAAAAAAATCTGATTAAAAAATGGGCAGAGGATGTGAATAGATGTTTTCCAAAGAAGGTATTGGCGAAAGACATGAACAGACATTTTTTCCAAAGAAGACAGACACATGAAAAGATGCTTAACATCAGTAACCATCAGGGAAATGCAAATCAAAACCACAATAATATATCACCTCACACCAAGTAAGAATGCTAGTACCACAAAGACAAGAAATAACACATGTTGGTGAGAATGTGGAGAAAAGGGAACCCTTGTACCTTGTTGGTGGTAATATAAATTGGTGCAGTCACTATGGAAAACAGCATAGAGTTAAACAAAGAACTACCATATGATCGAGCAATTCCATTTCTAGGTGTTTATTTGAATAAAAGAAAATATTAATTCTAAAAAAAACATAGGCACCGCCTTTGCTTATCACAGCATTATTTATAATATCTAAGATATAAAAGCAAGCTAATCAGTGGGTGAAATTGATGAAATTTCATCAATTAATGAGTGGTGATGAAGTTGCGGGAGCACCTGGGTGGCTCAGTTGGTTAAAGGTCTGACTCGATTTCATCTCAGGTCATGATCTTGGGGTCATGGGATCAAGCCAAGTGTTGGGCTCCACACTCAGCCAGTTGTCTGCTTCCCAACCTCTCCCTCTGCCCCTCCCCCGGCTTGAGTGTTCTTTCTCTCTCTCTCTCTAAAATAAAAATAAATAAGTCTTTTTTTAAAAAGTTGTAACACATGCGTGTGCGCGCACGTGCACGCACGCACACACACACACACACACACACACACACACACACACTGGAATATTACTCAGCCATAAAAAAATAAATTTTTGCTACTTGTCACAACATGAATGAAACTGAGGGTATTATGCTAAATAAAATAAGTCAGACACAGAAAGACAAATATCATATGACTTCACTTATATATGGAATCTAAAAAACAACAAAAAACAAAACAGACTGGTGGATACAGAGAACTGACAGTTGCCAGAGGGGAGTGTAATGGAGGAAGGGATAACATAGTTGAGAGGATTAAGACTTGCCATCTTCCAGTTATAAAGTAATAAGACAAGGGGATACAACTGTATAGCATAGGGAACATAGTTAACAATATTGTAACAACTTTGTATGGTAACTGATGGTAACTATACTTACTGTGAACATTTCATAGTGTATGTAAATACTGAATAACTATGTTGTTCCCCTGACACAAATGTAATATTGTAGGTCAATTATTCTTCAGTTACCAAATTAAAGTGAAAATTTTCTGTAGGACATGTTGTGGAGTTTACACATAATCCAAGCACTGGCAAAGGGAAAACTCATTTTTGGATCCTGAGAACTATGACAGGGAGTATCATCTAACATTCCCTATCACTCTCCTTGGCATGGAGGGAAAGTATAATATAATACCAAAAGAAAATATCTTCACTACCCCCTTGTTGTTATCAGTAATTGGCCATATGTTATTTACTGTTGGAAAAATTCTTCCTTTGAACATTCTTTAAACCAAGCATTCTGAAGACCAGAGAGAGAATTTCATGTACTTAATTAATGTTGTTTCTCCAGAATTAATTTTACAGTTTCATTTTCTTTAAATAGATGTAGTAAGGTGGATTTTTATTTTCTAGTGTCACACTGTTTATCTAAGTTATGTTTTCATATGTTCATACTTTTAGAATGTATGAAAAAACACAAATGAAACTGAGTGGAAAGATTCTGTCATTACTTACAGAAATATATGCTATTTATGCAGCCATCTGTTGTGAATGCTTCAACCCTGAGACACGTTAAAAAAAAAAAACATGAAATCTTGATGTTAGAAAGTGTGCATTGTTCCAATAGGATACCTCTTGTTTTGTTTTTGAACATAAATACTTTGTTTTGTTTTGTTTCTGGACTTGGGCATATTATTTAATAGATCAAGGATTAAAGACAGATTTTATTTCTTAAGATATTATTAGATTCACTCATTCCTTTTGTTCATTTTCAGTCTGTTTATTACTCATCATTTTTGTTTGTTCAGGTTTTTCTTCCAATTAATGTATTTTTAACATTGGGAAACAGGGTTAAAAATTGTTTTAAACTTCATAAGTAGCAGTGTCCAATATGTAGGTCCTTAAAATTTAAATCATCCCTACTTCCAGATGGGCATTATGATTACTTTCCATTTATGACATACTCAAGATTAGAAGAAGAATAATTCAGAGAATCCCAATTTTTAAGAGGAAATGTGAGGTGGTGAGGAAAAGACTAGAGTGGAACTGCAAGACCTAGGTTCTAGGATGGGCTGTGTTTTACTTTAGTTAAGTTCTATGTACTTCAATTTCTTTATAGATAGATTGAGAAAATTGGAATATTCTTGATCATGTCTTTTTCAACTCTGAATTTGTTATTGATGCCATTACATACAATGGAGATAATCCAGGAATGGTGATAATCCAGGAATACAGATATCCAGTAAGGAGTCACCCAGCAGCATTAAGTTGGACCAGGAAAGAACACTGAGGGGGGATTGGCTCAAATTTCTAGCTACTTTAGCTGTTAGACCTTCAAGTAAACTATAGATGTTTCAAATAAAAACAGTTATTTTCCTGAGATTCACAGTCATAGGGATATGGAACACTTGTTTGTTCATTTTTTACACAAATCTATAAATATGAATAAGATTTTCTCTATTTAAAAAGTCTGGTCTACATGCTCCACTTTCTCTATTTGAGAAAATTTACAGTTTAGGAAAGTGAAGTGAGAGTTGGACTCTTAAAGGATACAAAATTCAATGTATATTTAGAAATGAAAATCAAACATCTTAAATGAAGTCCTTTTAAAGGAAAGAGGAAAACTTTTGGTGTTTGGGATTATTTTTTCTTATATTTTGTCCATATCTATGCATATACATACTAGCTGTAGACACCCACGTACTAATGTGGAGGGGAAGCTAGGTGAATGAAATAGACATCACTTATGTAACAATATCAGTTGAAACTCAATATAAACTGAGTAAGTATGATGAGACAAAGCACTTAGCAAAAGCAGAAAGTAAATGTATTAGAACAAGTATCTAGGACAAAGATAAAAATAGAGGATGTGTTCAATACAGAACAGCTATTATTTTATTTTTTAAATATTTATTTATTTGAGAGAGAGAGAGAGGGAGAGGGAGAGCATGAGTAGGAGGGGCAGAGAGAAAGGGAGAGAAAATCTCAAGCAGACTCCACGATGAGGGGAGCCCACTGTGGGGCTTGATCCCAGGACACTGAGATCATGATCTGAGCGGAAACCCAGAGTTGGATGCTTAACTGACTATGCCACCCAGGTGCCTCCAGAGCAGTTATTATGTTAATGCCAAAAATTGTCTTTACTTTCTCCCACATATAAAAAAATAAATAAAATAAAACCTGCTTCTTTACAGAATGGCTTTTGGACTTCTAGCCCCTAATTTTTCCTTTAAACATATTGTGAGGCTTTCTTTATTATGAATACACAAACAAGGCTCCTATGCATTAGCAGCCAGCTGAAGAGAACTCTCTTGGAAATAGTTTCTAAGAACTAAATGTAACCTGTCTATTCATCCAAAGGACTTTATCTTCTTTGTGTATATATGTATGTATTTATGAGTATAGTAGAGGGAAGGAGGCAGAGAAATGAGATAACTGACATTATCTTTCCCACTTTCTATGCTTTTTCTACTGCATAGCCTTCAGAAGATTCCTGGTACTGTGTTTGTAGGACAAAGTGGTTTCACAAAGTATTTTCTTCATAGACTTTTCCCATTTTGTTCTAGAGCCTAATATGGTGAAGATCTGACTCTTGGCAGAGGACTATAGTTTTTTAGAAAGTACTACTGAAAAGAATGAACCACCCCTCATAGGAATTTTATGCAGTATATTATTTTATTTTTTTATAAGGTATTTTTTTTAAGATTTTATTTATTTGAGAGAGAGCGAGAGCACAAGAGGGGGTAGGGTCAGAGGGAGAAGCAGACTCCCTGCTGAGCAGGGAGGCCGATGCAGGACTCGATCCTGGGACTCTGGGATCATGACCTGAGCTGAAGGCAGTCACCCAACCAACTGAACCCAGGCGCCCCAGTATATTATTTTAAAATTGTATTATGTATTGTATCAATAATGGTAATTCTGGATATGATAGCTTTTGAAGAATCAGAAACACAAACTATATGGACTTGCAAGAACCTTAAATATTATGTCATAACCTAATTTAGCAATACATCTGAAATTGAATGTATAGAAATCTCTGACATTGGTTGGTCTGGGAAATATATACTGTAAAATGTTATCTATAAGTGGAGATATTAAGATTCAATCTTATAGTTTTCCTATAACTAGAGTAGTTTCAGGTTTTTGCCTTTTGCCTTCTTAACAACAATAGGCTATAGAAGGTGCATATTTTAGATTTACTGTGTTCTAACTATACTAGAGTATTATAAACAACTGTTCTTTGACCATTTTGCCCCTACCATATGTCATGCAAGTTTATACATATAAATCAGAGAAATTTTAGGTGACTATTCAGAAAACATCATATTATTTTACTAATAAGAATGTAGCCAAAGTAAACTAAAAATAAATGTTCACATGAGCATAATGACTGAGTGCTGATTTTTGACAAAACTTGTTTCCTTTTTCTAATTCTTCTGACACGTACATACAAAATTTAATTTTCTCTCTTAAATTGTTTTCTCATCACAATTAAGTATCTGTAATCGTGTCTTTAGACCTTTTAGATCTTTAATGCCTGAACGTATGTCTTATTGTTAATGGTCCCTGCTCTGGTTGTCACTAATGTCTGTGAAGGGGTACATTTTGCTTAACAGAAAAAACATTGGTATATTATCTTATGAAAAGTTCTGCTTCTATAAAAGAATATTAGAAGATAAACACATCGTGCCACTTTGAAAAACAGATCTATCATTATGCCAAAGGACCAGCTGGAAAGGAAACTAATCAACACAAATGACTGTGACCATTAAAATAATCTGCTTTCTAAGAAATTAAGATGAAAATAACAGTATAACATTATTAAATTTCCTTATAAGGCTACAAACCCTATTTCTATAATTAGCCTATCACATATTATCATGTTTTTTTTTTCTTTTTAGGTGCCATTCTAATATTTATCAATATGTATCATGTACAGTTCTAATACCTACACTTTTAGTAAATGATGTCATATATTTTTCCTTGGGGACAATCCAAAAAATATTTTAATAATGTCATTTCCCTAGTTATTCTCTTTTTTCCTCTACAATTTTAGAGATACAAAGTATATTTTAAAGGTAAAGGGGTATGTAGGCTTTCTACTGGAAAGCTTAGAGGCAAAAATGCTGGGAAAGTTAAGAATAGGAATGTATTTGGGAGATGAGAAAGGGAGATAAGAAAGGGATTTTACTGTGAAAATCAGTCTTTAAGTCTCTATCATAAACAGAAGTATATTTTAAATTTTATACCTAAAATTAAAGATTCTTCATGGATGAGTCTTTATTCATTAACAAAATTTTAGTGCCTACTCTCTCTCTGGAATTTTTTTTTTTTTTAGGGGATAGTGTATTAGTAGTGAATAAAATAGGTAAATGTTTCTGCTCTCTGAGAGCTTTCTTTCAGTACAGGAAGGCAGATAATAAACAGAGATATTAATCATCACCACCCTAAGAAAAAATTTAGAGAAGGATAAGAGCTTCTCAGGGAATAAAATAGGTTGCTGTATACTGACTGGAAGGTCACAATAGAGAATGGTATAAGGGGACTCTGCCCAAAGAGGGGACATATAATCTGATGGCTGAATGACAAGGAGGACCCACAGTGTGAATATTAGGGGAAAGAATTTCCAGGCAAATGCAATAGGGTGAAGATGATGTATGATGGGAAAAGGCTTGGCAGGTTCAGGAGGAGAGAGGCTAAGGGGGCTATCTGGTAATAATGAAGAGGACAGAGGCTGCAGGTGTAGGCAAGGCTAGACCACAGAAGACTTTTTGGGGGAAAACATAAGAATCTACTGAAGTTTGCAAAAGGAATTGTGAATAAATGGAAAGATAAGTCATACTCAAGAAGGAGAAAAGTTGCATAGTTTGAAGCATCTATTCTACATATATTAATCAATAAATTCACTATAATTCCAATTTAAGAAATGTCAGCATTTAGGGGACTTCTTAATGAATTCAAAGTTCATATGAGATTATAAATGTGCAAAATGGTCAATATTCAAAAATAAAGAGAAAACCAATAATAAGAACAAAGAGGGAATTTGCCCCTTCTGATACATATATTACAAAGTTACCTACTTTAAAACAAGTGGTATTGGCAAAGGAATAAACAAATAGTTCAGTGGGATAAAATAAATAATCTGAAATAGATTCTAGTATATGTGGGAATGAGAGAGATTACTAAGGGATAAAGGAACTATTCTATCATTATAAATATTGCAATTAGTTATCTTTTCAGAAATTAAATTAAATTATATATTTGCTAGGTACAGTTCACAAGATTAAATTCCATTGGGTTACTACCTTAACATCTCCATGAAAGTATTTTATTACAAAAATAAAAACATGTATAATAATGTCCACAGAAGCCAAAACTCCTTTCCCTTAAATGTAAGACCAATTCATCATAAAAACACTTGATAAAATAGAATTTGACCATATGTATGTGTGTACCTCTATTAATAGAGAGATGTGTTATATGTACCTATGCAGGTAATACATTTAGATATTATCTATTTACAAAATCAAAAAGAACCAATTGAGAAACCTGTTATAATGAGATAATTTAATAAAGTAAAACTTTCATAGTGCAATTTAGGAAAATTAACATGTAAAATTAATAGGGAACATATGTAACGAATAAGGACTGTTCAGATTATATATCAGAAATGACATTCCCATTTGCCATAGCAACAAAATTGCTGAAATATACAGGCATAAAGTTAACAAGAAATAGGCTAAATTTTTATGACTATATGAGGTTAAACTTTAAAACACTCCTTAAGCACACAAAAGAAGAGATAAACAAATGAAAGAGATAGTATCCTTTTGGACAAGAAGCCTCACATCCTAAAGATTTCATTTTTTCTTATTAGCTTGTAAGTGTATAATGATCACATTAAGAATAGTCACTTCTGTTTCTTTACATGAAGCAAAATGCTATTATAAAATTTAATGTAAATTTAAACAGCATTTATTAATCAGAAAAACTGAGGAAAAACCAATAATGGAGGAGTAGGTAAAGCAGAGATTGAAACATTTTATAAAGCTTCTATTACTAAAGCCATATAGACTTTGTTTATAGACAGATGGAAAAATTAATGAAACAGAATAGACACCCCAAAAAGATACCCAACAGGTGCCTGGGTGACTCAGTCAGTTAAGCGTATGCCTTGGTCCTGGGATCAAGCCCTGCATCAGGCTCCCTGATTAGCAGGGAGTCTGCTTTTCCCTCTCTCCACTCATGCTCTCTCTCTGTCTCTCTCAAATAAATAAATAAAATCTTTGAAAAAAGAAAAGATACCTAAGATTTATAGAAACAGAGTATTTAATAGAAGTGGCATCTCGAATCATTAGTGAAAATATGGATGATCTAAGCTAATTAATTAACCTTTAAAAAATCTATTAGTTTTTTTTGCAAGGCAAAGCAAAATTAAAACGTAAATACCACAAACTAAATTCAAAATGACATGACAAAATAGGAAAAGTTATTGCAAGCCATAATACTTAAAATTAGATATGACTAATACTAAATTCTGACAAATACTTAAGTGACAAAATGAGTAGCAATGCCCTAAGATATTAAATAAAAATTGATAAACTATATGAGCAATCAAGTCACAGAAATGGAAATTCAAATTAGCATAAACATGTAATTAGTCACTTAAAATCTTTCATAAAAAGAGAACTGCAAGTTAAAAATACACTTAAATAACATCCCATACCTATTAGATTTCTAAAAATCCAACATTTTGATACTACATCTGTTAGTAAGACAGTAGGGATACAGAAACATCACCACATTGCAGTGGAATGCAAAATGGTTGTAAGCCACACACACAGGAAATTGGCAAAATACAACACAATTACATATTCACTATTTCACACTATTAACCAAATTTCTAGGAATCAAGATCGAATGTAAACTTGATAAATTATAAAATGATATATCTACAATGATTATTATGACTAAAGATTAGAAACAATCCAAATTTCCATCCACAAGATCTCTATGAATACTTGATGGTACATCAGCACAACCTAGTATTGTGTAAATTTACATAGAAATGAAATGATTTCCATATGCAGACTGTAAAATGTTACTAAAAAATAAAGTATAAATGTGAAGAGATGTATTAAATTCATTGATGGGAAAATAAGTATCATAAATATATCATTTTTTCCAAAGTAAAAATCTACAAATTCTATTTATGTCAATGATAATCTTAAAATTTTTCACAAAATTTGTCCAAATACTGATTCCAAATTTCATATAACTGAATAAAATCACAGAATTGATGATACAGTTTTGAAAACCCAAAAAAAAAAAAAGGAAATGGTAATTGCCCTATCAGAAACCAGGGTTTATTATAAAGCTATAAAATTATGACATACAAAAAAACATATTGATCAATGAAAATATAGCTTGAATATAGACTCACACTAATATAGAAACTTGATATTTTATATGGCACTAAAATAAAAATAATGTTATTGGGGTAAGTGATTTTCCATATAAAATATATAAAATAACTACATCATGCCATTAAGTCATAATCAATTCTTGATAGAAAACAGACCTAAATATATATACAATGGAATATTATGCAGCCATCAAAAAAACCCAAAATCTTGCCATTTGCAACAATGTGGATGGAACTAGAGGGTATTATGCTAAGCGAAATAAGTCAACCAGAGAAAGACATGTATCATATGATCTCATTGATATGAGGAATTCTTAATCTCAGGAAACAAACTGAGGGTTGCTGGAGTGGTGGGGGGTGGGTGGGATGGGGTGGCTGGGTGATGGACATTGGGGAGGGTGTGTGCTATGGTGAGCCTGTGAATTGTGTAAGACTGTTGAATCACAGACCTGTACCTCTGAAACAAATAATACATTATATGTTAAAAAAAAAAAAAAAAGAAGAAGATAGCAGGAAGGGAAAAAGGAAGGGGGGGGGAATCGAAGGGGAAGACGAACCATGAGATACTATGGACTCTGAAAAACAAACTGAGGGTTCTAGAGGGGAGGGGGGTGGGAGGATGGGTTAGCCTGGTGATAGGTATTAAAGAGGGCACGTTCTGCATGGAGCACTGGGTGTTATACGCAAACAATGAATCATGGAACACTACATCAAAAACTAATGATGTAATGTATGGTGTTTAACATAATAAAATTAAATTAAAAAAAAAAAGGAACAGACCTAAGTGGTAAAAATCTTAGAAGAAAAATCTATGATACGAATCTTTACTATGCTGGCCTGGAACAGATAGGTTCTTCACAATAATACATGAGAAATTTATATAAAGTATAGGTTAAACTATTAGGATTTGGACTTTCATAAAATAAAAAGATAAATTTGTGCAAATAAAAGCAATATAAAGAAAGTTAGAACATACCAAAAAACTGGAGGAAGACACTTTCTGTATGTAATACAAACGATTTGTATCTAGTTTATAAAAAGATTAATACAGATCTAGAGATGAATGAAAGTTCAGTAGAAAAGATGGCAATACACAGAAAAAAATAATCCAGATAACCAATAATGAAGAAAAAGATACTTCAGAAAATTCTATTAGCTCTGTCTTCAAAATATATACACAATAGAAACACTTCTCACCACTTCCACTGGTGTATCTGTGGACCTAACCACATCATCTCTCACCGAGACTGTGGCCCTCACAGCCTGTTATTCTTGCATCTTCCTTCACTTCCTTCCTTTATTTTATTCTGAACACAGGGGCTAGAGCAGGGACTCTTCATGTTGTTGTTGTTTCTGTTTTTGTCGTGGGTCCCTCTGACATTCTAGTGATGCCCATGCACCCCCTTGTAGAAAAATATTTTGAGTGCAATAACATAAAACACATAGGATTTCAAAGTAAACTGGCTATTTTGAGATACAATTAAAAGATGTTTAAAAATTATATTCTAGCAATATTAACAAGATATTCCAAGTAGAAAGGCAGGTTAAATTTCATTTTTCATAGAAATATTGGGGAGGATGCTTTTATTTTAAATAATATGATTAGTTTATGTGTAATCTCTGACAAGAGAAAATAAATATTATGTAGGGCTTATAAATGATTTGATTGATTGATTTGGTAGTTGAAATGAAAATCCTGACTTGCAATGATACGATTTTTAAAATGGAATTCAATTGTCCTTAGTTCATTGTTTTTTAAGGTTTAGCCAGGCTTCTCTCAATAAATACTTTATTTACAAGGTGTTTTAGTTCATCTCCAGTTGTACTGAATTGCTTTTTATTCTAAGTTTGATGAGTTTCTTCGGCAAAGTCAACATTTCTATAGAGGTTTTGTTTTAATAACAATAAAAAAAGCAATGGGTCAAGTCACTGCCATAAAGATATACTCTTGAAAGAGTTATGGAGTATTTGCACATTTTTATTTTCACAAATACTGAAGAACTTTGTATCCTAACTCCATCTTATAAAGCACCTTATAAGCAACCTTTCAGGTTGTATCATTTTGCTATAGCTACTGTAATAAATTATAATGAATTTGATGGTTTAAAGCTATAGAAATTTAATCTCTCACAGTCATAAAGACCAAAAATCTGAAATCAGTATCATCAGGTCAAAATCAAGGTGTTGGCAGGGCCATGCTCTTTCTGGAGGCTCTAGGGGAGAATCTATACCTGTCTCCTTCAGTTTCTGGTAGCCACAGCATAATTTTGGCCTGTGACTAAATTATTCCAATCTTTAAGACCAGGAACTTCAAATCTCTCTCTGTTCCATTTCGCATTGCCTTCTCCTCAATATGTGTGTCAAATCTCCCTCTGCCTCTCTCTCATAAGGGCATTTGTGATTTCGTATAGGGCCCATCTAGATAACCCAAGATAATCTTTCCATCTGACAATCCTTAGCCTAATCATATCTGCAAATATTCTTTTTCCTTAGGGATTAGGACCTAATAGTTTTGTGGTGATGCTGGGAGGGGAGGGTATTCCATTATTCTGCCTACCACACCAGCCATATTTTTTATGGGGAGAGAAAAAAACTTATTTCTTAAATAACTTTTTTTTTTAAGTTTAGTTTCCAAAAGTGATTTACAATCACAGCTTAATGAATTTTTCTTTGTTGGCCACTATAGGAGGAGAGGTATTTATTCTGCCTTCAGCTTAAATTCACCAAGAGAGTAAAGATAATAACTAGGAGGGATTAATTAATGTCTCTTGAAGTTGTGGGGGCTCAGTGGACTGACATATGACTCCTCTCTGGTAAATCTAAAGGACAAGCAACTCAAAGAGGAAAATGAGCAAATGAAAGTAAAAGTATGATGTTTGCTACTAGGTAGAATCATCCAGCACACACAGAATTTTTAGGGCAGAAAATGAAGGAAGAGTTTTCCATTGACAAAATGTGGACCTTATATACAGATAGATGACTGATGGGACCCTAAAAATAAGAGAGCTTTTGTAATTGGACACGAGACCAAAGACAAGTCTTAAGGACCCACAAAGAAGAATGTTATCACTTATGCCAAGTAATAGTGATGAGGGAGTTGTCTTAGAAGAATTTATAAAACTGTTCCTCCAGAGAAAGAGTCAAATTTCAACAACTTTCAAGACCAGAAAATGCAGGGGCACCTGGGTGGCTCAGTCTTCAAGTGTCTGCCTTCAGCTCAGGTCATGATCCCAGGGTCCTGGGATCGAGCCCTACATCGGGCTCCCTGCTCCGTGGGAAGCCTGCTTCTCCCTCTCCCTCTCCCCCTGCTTGTGTTCTCTCTCTCTCTGTCTCTCTCTCTGTCAAATAAATAAATAAAATCTTAAAAAAAAAAAAAAAAAGACCAGAAAGTGCAACACCAGCTCTTGAAAGTATAAGCGAGGGAGAAACTTCTATGTCCTTTAGTTGCTTTCCTCTCCTTCAAACTCCAGCCCTGGAAAAGTCAGAAATTGAAGACTAGAAGGAGTAAGAGGAGGGAGGAAAAGCAGTCCACAAAAGATAAGCTAATTGAGTAATTAATTTGGCTGGATTTTACGACACTAAAGAGAAAATGAAGCAATTAGATTTAATAGATTGTTTTCAATTTCTAGTGGAAAAAAACACATTTGTATGCATAGATTATAATTTCTTAAGAAAAAAACTTCTTCATAGGTTAAATTGTGAATAAAAGGAAGATTGGATTTTACTAAAAAGTCTTTTTTAGTGGCCAGGATAATTTTTTCATATTCATGACAAGTAATCACTTAAAAATCAACATCTTAACAACAACAACAAAAAAATCAACATCTTAACATTCATTATATTCTCTTTGCCACTTTCACTCACTACTAGCAGCTGATAAAAAAAAAAAAATCACTGCTTTTATTTTTGTCCAGCCATTTTTAATCAGGTAAGAAAACCATAATTATACAGCTTAGAGATTCTGGACTGAATTTGAACACAGAGGTATTTGAAATTTCCATAAAACTAATGCTTAAGCCATTCAAGATAAGAAGTTTGTTAATTTCTATGAAAATTTATTTCACAATCTAGTTTTCTAATAGAGTTGTTGCAGTTATTTCACAAATAAGATCATAGACAAACATGATCAAGTACTTTCTATTCATATACCATCTCAAGGACATAATTTATTTCCACAAATAACCATGTGAAAATAATAGCACAACACATCACTGTTAACCATCACAAGCCCAGAGGCCCAGGCTCTTAAATTGAGTTGCTGCCCAGCTGCTCACTTGAAAATTCATGACATATATTAAAAGAAAAAGGGAGATCTCAAAATCTGGTTACATCCCAGTGGTAATTTTTTTCTTTGGCAATGTATTATATAGTATAGCTCGTGTTTAGCATTTAAGAAGTTGCAGCTACATTCCATTATCAAAGACATATTTGTTAAAACATGCATATAAAAGGATTTGTAATTGAAGCACAGCTTTGATATATTTAATAGGATGTAAAACTGCCATCCTATTTTAATAGGCAATGTTTTATGTGCATTAGCAGTAATATAATAATGCCTCTTCCGTGTGCTCTTGCCATTAGCACTTTTTCCCTCCCTTTCTTTTAGTTAATCTTAAAACTTTAATGTAATCCAAACACATTAACATCTTTTTCTCCCCTCACTGTTCTTGAACAGAAGGGAGCTTTGAAATGAATTTTCTTTCATTGAAGGATAGTTACTATACAACTTAATCATCAGTATTTTTTCCTGTAATTCTACCTGCCCATTGATTCATACACATTCTTTCTAGGCTTGAACATGCTTATGGTAACTAAAAGTGTTGGACTGGAGCAATAAATATAGAAGACAAAAATAAGTTAGAATGTAGAAAATTAATGAAGAATGAATTTCATACATTTAAGAGCTACTTCATTCTCTTATGTGCTATTAGGCCAAGCCACTTCTGATGGCATTGAATTAAAATGAGAAAACAATGGGTACATTACTGTATGAATTAATGATGGCAGAGTTATTGGCATTAATATAAGAACTCATTATTAGTATTATTTCACTTTTTTTCATGTTCTCCAATTCACAAGATTCAGACTGTATTATTTTTCTTATGATATTTCAATATAACTTTTAACATTACCCTTGAAGAATGTGGTATATAGGAGCATGTCAAGAAAAGTTAATCAGGCTAATGGGAAATAACTGATTGGATTCTCCGAAAGAAGATCTTAGTCTGTATTAGTTAAATATACACTCACACAGTTCCATAAAAGCAATGCAAAAGGAAAAGACTGCCTTCAAACAGTGGGAGAAACCTATATATTTTAATGGCATTGGACTCTGAACTTTAATAAACTATGTGTCTTAAGTTTGATATTTTCATATTCTATTAGGAGTAGTTTTTAGTACTTATTTAATTATTTTCATGACATAAAAAGGAGATATGCTGAACTCGTAGACAAGATGGGTAGGTATTTTTGTTAGATTTCATCAAAGCTTAGGAGGCTTGGGACCAGTTTGGTTGATCTAAAATTCTTTCAGAAATTAAACAAGATACCAGATCTTAGTATTGAGGCTGCTTTAAGGGGACCCAATAATATAATTGGAAATAGCCCAGAACACTTGAATATTTTTGCTACTCTAGAAATTTCCTGTATCAGGAGCTTATTAAAGCATAATGGCTACCTTTCAACTCAGTTCTTTACCTCTTGAATTTTCTATTAAGTTGCGGTTGTTTGTATTAAACTAAGTTGCTATTCAGTATCAACTGAAAGTTTTCTTGATGTAAAACTGAAAGTTCATTGAGATCTTATCATACATGAGCTTTAGGAAATAATGTCAAACTTTATTCATTTATTAAATAAATTTGGAGTGTCTATTAATAGAATATATATTTCTCACATCTACATTTCAGACAAATAGGTATGTTTTAAAAAGCAGCTTTAATAAAGAGGATGTTGCAGCCTATTTCTTTTAAAGTATACATCACAAACTCTTTCACAAGATCAACATTTAACATTGGCTTTTAATGAATAGATACCTCTTCAATGCATTGAACTCATTTCAAGGCTTAAATCGCTTAATTCACTGTTTAAATCTTGAGCACAAATGATATGTGGTGTATTTTCCATTCCACAGTTCCTTATTCAATAATTCATGGATGCCCTTTATATTCATTAGCGTTTGGGGGATCAGGGAACCGCATATGTGAATTCTATGTCTGTTACTTTTAGAATATATACGATTTTTAGATAGATGATAGATCCATAGATTGATAGATAGGTGGGAGAGAGGGATAGAGAGATAGACAGGGAAACAGATAAGAGAAATTGATTTCCTGAAAAGATTACTGACTGAAAACTTGGAAAGGGAGTATTAGACATATAGAAGTCCTGACTTTATACATAGAAAGTGTTTTAAAATGTTTCAAGAATGCAAATATTGTCGGTAAAGTCTTATATCTCATGACCCAAGAATATTAAGATTCCCTAAAATACTGATTTCTAAAATTTTGAATTTAATGTGTAAATAAAAATATTGAATGTTAAAGAACAATGTACAGATGAAAAATCAGAAAATATATAATCTACAAATTTAAAAATAGGCATCTATATTGAATAGAGTTAACTTTATGAAAGAATGACTACGTTGTCCTTATTTTTTTTTATTTTTTAAAGTTTTTATTTAAATTGCAGTTAGTTAACATACAGTGTAATATTAGTTTCAGGTGTACAATATAGTGATTCAACACTTCCATACAAACCTGGTGCTCATCATAACTGCACTCCTTAATCTCCAGCACCTATTTCACCCATTCTCCCATGAACCTCCTCTCTGGTAACTATCAGTTTGTTCTCCATAGTTAAGAGTCTGTTTCTTGGTTTGCCTCTCTCTTTTTTCCCCCTATGACCATTTGGTTTGCTTTGTTTCTTAAATTCCACGTATGAGTGAAATCATATGGTATTTGTCTTTCTCTGACTGATTTATTTCACTTAGCATAAATCTCTAGCTCCATCCACATTGTTGCATTGTTGCAAATGGCAAAATTTCATTCTTTTTATGGCCGAGTAATATTCCATTGTATACATATATACCACTTCTTTATTTATTCACCAGTCTTTGGGCATTTGGCTCCTTCAATAATTTGGCTATTGTAGATAACACTGCAATAAATATTGAGGTGCATGTATCCCTTCAAATTAGTATTTTTGTATCCTTTGTGAAAATACCTAGTAGTGCAATTGCTGGATTGTAGGGTAGTTCTATTTTTAACTTTTTGAGGAGCCTCCATACTCTTTTCCAGAGTGTCTGAACCAGTTTGCATTCCCACCAATAGTGTAAGAGGATTCTCCTTTCTCCACATCCTTGCCAGGATCTGTTTCTTGTGTTGTTGATTTTAGCCATTATGACAGGTGTGAGGGGATCTCTCATTGTAGTTTTTCCCTGCTGATGAATGATGTTGAGCATCTTTCTATGTGTCTGTTAGCCATCTGTATGTCTTCTTTGGAAAAAATGTCTATCCGTGTCTTCTGCCCATTTTTTAATTGGATTATTTGTTTTTTTGAGTATTGAGTTGTATAAATTCTTTATATAGTTTTGGATACTAACCCCTTATCAGATATGTCATTGGCAAATATCTTCTCCCATTCAATAGGTTGCCTTTTAGTTGTGTTGATTGTTTCCTTTGCTGTGCAGAAGCTTTTTATTTTGATGAAGTTCCAATAGTTACTTTTTGCTTTTGTTTCCCTTGACTCAAGAGACATATCTAGTAAGAAGTTGTTATGGCTGATGTCAAAGAGCTTATTGCCTGTGTTCTCCTCTTTTTTTTTTTTTTTTAATGCCCAAAGATTTAATTACAAGGATACTCATGAAGGCATTATTAATAATAGAAAAAATATAAACAATAAACATGGCAAATCATGAAGAGTTGGATAAATTATGGTATGTTCATATGATGAGAAACTATCCAGTCATTTAAAAGTCACATTTTGGAATACTTACTGACACGGGAAAGTGTTCACAATATATTGTTTTTTTGTTTGTTTTTTGTTTTTGTTTTTTTTTAATTAACATATATTATTTGTTTCAGGGGTACAGGTCTGTGATTCATCAGTCTTACACAATTCACAGAGCTCACCATAGCACATACCCTCCCCAATGTCCATCACCCAGGCACCCCATCCTCTAGAGTTTTAATGGTTTTCTGTCTCACTTTTAGGTCTTTCATCTGCTGAATTTATTTTTGTGTGTGGTGTAAGAAAGTGGTCCAGTTTCATTCTTTTGCATGTTACTGTCCAGTTTTCCGAACACCATTTGTTGAGGTGACTGTCTTTTTCCCATTGGATATTCTTTCTTGTTTTGCCAAAGATTAATTGACCATATAGTTTTGGGTTTATTTCTGGGTTTTCTATTCTGTTCCACTGATCTATGTGTCTATTTTTGTGCCAGTACCATACTGACTTGATTACTGTACCTTTATAATATAACTTGAAGGCTGGAATTGTGATGCCTGCAGCTTTGCTTTTCTTTTTAGAAGTTGCTTTGGCTACTCAGGGTCTTTTGTGTTCCATACAAATTCTAGGATTGTTTGTTCTAGCTTTGTAAAAATTCTGTTGGCGGGGGTGGGGGTGGGGGTGACGCCTGGCTGGCTCAGTTGGTACTGTGTGCAACTCTCAGGGTTGTAGGTTCAGGCCCCACACTGGATGCAGATATTACTTAAAAATAAAATCTTAAAAAAAAAAAAAAAAGCTCTTGGTATTTTGATAGGGATTTCGTTAAATACATAGAATTGTTTCAGGTAACATAGACATTTTAACAATATTTGTTCTTCTACTCCATGAGCTTGGAATGTTTTTCCATTTATTTGTGTCATCTTCAATTTCTTTCATCAGTGTTTTCTAGTTTTCAGAGTATAGGTCTTTCACCTCTTTGGTTAGGTTTATTCCTAGGGATCTTATGGGTTTTGGTGCAATTGTATTTTTTTTATTTTTCTTTAAATTTTATTTATTTATTTGACAAAGAGTAAAAGAGAGAGAGAGAACAAGCAGGGGGAGTGGCAGAGGGAGAGGGAGAAGCAGACTCCCTGCTGAGCACAGAGCCTGACATTGGACTGGCTCCCAGGACCCTGGGATCATGACCTGAGCCTAAGGCAGATGCCTAACTGACTGTGCCATCCAAGTGCCCCTGTATTTTTTTTAAGATTTTATTTATTTGTTTATTTATTATTTATTTTAGAGACAGAGAGAGTGGGGGAAGGGGCAGAGGGAGCAGGAGAGAGCAAGAGAGAGAGCATCTCAAGCAGACTCCGCATTAAGCATGGAGCCTGATGCAGGACTTGATCTTATGACCCCGAAGTCTTGACCTGAGCCAAAATCAAGAGTCAGATACTCAACTGACTAGCCACCCAGGGACCCCTGGTTTTGGTTCAGTTGTAAAGGAGTTTGATTCCTTGATTTCTCTTTCTGCTGCCTCATTATTGGTGTACAGAAATGCAACAGATTTCTGGACGTTGATTTTGTATCCTATGACTTTACTGAATTTGTGTATCAGTTTTAGCAGCTTTTGGTGGAGTCTTTTGGGTTTTCTATATAGAGTATCACTTCATCTGCAAATAGTGAAAGTTTGACTTCTTCCTTGCCAATCTGGATGCCTTTTACTTCTTTTGTGTTGTCTGATTACTGTGGCTAAAACTTCTAATATTATGTTAAATAACAGTGTTGACAGTGAATATCTCAGTCTTGTTCCTGACCATAGAGGAAAAGCTCTCAGTTTTTCTCCATTAAGGATGATATTAGCTGTGGATTTTTCATATGTGGCCTTTATTATGTTAAGGTCTGTTCCCTTTAACCCTACTTCATTGAAGATTTTTACCATGAATGGACGTTGTACTTTATCTGCATCATGCATCTATCCTGATTGATGATGCATTTACTGGAAGAATCATGTGGTTCTTATCCTTTCTTTTATTAATGTGATGTATCACAATGATTGATTTGCAAATATTTAACCACACTTACAGCCCAGGAATAAATACTACATGATCGTGGTGAATGATTCTTTTATGGTATTGGTGAATTTGGTTTACTAGTATTTTATTGAGAACTTTTGCATTCATGTTCATCAGGGATATTGGCCTGTAGTACTCTTTTTCTTTTTTTTTTTTTAATTTGCCCACCAATTTTATTTAGTTATTTCACAAACCTTTATTGAGGCCCATCATGTGAATATGTATTCGTCATGAATTTAGACAAGTGATCACGGTTAACCTTCCTTTTCTTTTTTTTTTTTTTTTTTTTGATGTAGTGTTCCATGATTTATTGTTTGCGTATAAACCCAGTGCTCCATGCAGTACATGCCCTCTTTAATACCCATCACCAGGCTAACCCATCCCCCCACCCCCTTCCCCTCTAGAACCCTCAGTTTCTTTCTCAGAGTCTATAGTCTCTCATGGTTTGTCTCCCCCTGTAGTACTCTTTATAAGTGGAGTCTTTATCTGGTTTTGTTATCAGGGTAACGCTGGCCTCATAGAATGAATTTGGAAGTTTTCCTTCCTTTTCTACTTTTTGGAATAGTTTGAGAATAGGTATTAACTCTTCTTTAAATGTTTGGTAGAATTCACTTGTGAAGGTATCTGGCTCTGGACTTTTGTTTGTTGGGAGATTTTGATTACTGATTCAATTTCTTTGCTGGTTACTGGTCTGTTCAAGTTTTCTATTTCTTGCTGTTTCAGTTTTGGTAGTTTATATGTTCCTAGGAATTTATCTGTTCCTTCCAGTCTGTCCAATTTGTTGACACATAGTTTTTCATAATATTCTCTTATAACTGTTTGTATTTCTGTGGTATTGTTATACCCCCTCTCTCATTTGTGATTTTATTTATTTGGTCCTTTCTGTTTCTTTTTGATAAGTGTGGCTAGGGATTTATCAATTTCATTAATTTTTTTTCAGAGAACCAGCTCTTGGTTTCATTAATCTGTTCTATTATTTTGTTGTTGTTGTTTCTATATCATTTATTTCTGTCCTAATATTTATTATTTCCCTCCTTCCACTGGCTTTAGGTTTTATTTGCTGTTCTTTCTCTAGCTCCTTTAGGTGTAAGGTAGATTGTTTGCGATTTTTCTTGCTTCTTAGGTAGGCCTATTTATTATGTACTTCCCTCTTAGGACTGCTTTTGCTGCATCCCAAAGGTTTTGGACCATTGTGTTTTCATTTTCATTTGTTTCCATGTATTTTTTTTTTATTTCTTTGATTTTCTGTTTGATCCATTCATTCTTTAGTCATGTTGTTTAACCTTAAACATATTGTGGTCTTTCCGGATTTTTTCTTGTGGTTGACTTCAAGTGTGGTGGTCAGAAAATATGCATGATATATTTCAATTTTTCTGTACTGTTGAGGCCTGTTTTGGACCTAGTATGTGGTCTATTCTGGAGACTGTCCCATGTGCACTTGAAAAGAATGTGTATTCTGCTTTAGAATAGAATGTTCTGAATGTATCTGTCAAGTCCATCTGGTCCTGTGTGTCATTCAAAGCCATTGTTTCGTTGTTGATTTTCTGTTTAGATGATTTGCAGATTGATGTAAGTAGGGTGTTAAAGTACCCTAATATTACTGTATTATTCAGTTATTTCCTTTATGTTTGTTATTAATTGTTTTATATATTTGAGTGCTTCCATTTTGGGTGCATAAATATTTTCAATTGTTAGATCTTCTTATGGGATTATCTCCTTTATTATGATACAATGCTCTTCTTCATCTCTTGTTACAGCCTTTGTTTTAAAATCTATTCTGTCTGATATAATTATTGCTAATCCCCAGCATCTTTTGACATCCATTTGCATGATAAATGTTTCTCCATTCCCTTACTTTCAATCTGCAGTGAAGATTCACTTTCAGTTTTTTATTTTTATTGTTTTTGTAATAGGGTTTATTTAACTCCATAAATTCTAAATACCAATTTAAAATTACTGATATTTTATATTCATTTTTCATACAAGACTTTAGAATTTAATGTACATTTTGCATTTATATCATATCTTGATAAGACCACAAATTTTCCTCAGAGATACTTAATTTACCTTTAAATTTTATAAAATTTTCAGTTGAAAAATAGATATACATTCCCATGTAATTCCAAGCATACTTAGACATTCTCTAACAATTGAATCAAGTTATAAAATATAATTTTCTTTTAATGGTCCATGTTCAAAAAACTGGTTCATCTTTTTTCTAAGAATTTATTTGACTTTAAGCAAAAGCATATCAGTTCCCAAACTCCTATTCAAATTAAGAAAATTCTTTAACTATTACATCAACTTATTATTGCTAACATAAAATTTAAAAGATGTTCAATAAATTGAAAAAAAAATCTACAAATTTGTCAATATCAAGTGTCATTTAAATTTTTTGTAGTTTTTATACCTAGTTAGATAATGCTATAGATTGAAATTACAATTTTCTCAGATGGATTCATATATGAAAAACGGGCAAAATAATAATTATTATGTTTTTTTTTTTTTTGGTTTCAAGTCTTTAGGTCTAAAATGAGTCTCCTATAGGAAACATATAGATGGGTCTTGTTTTTTCATCAATTCTGACACCCTATGTCTTTTGATTGAAGCATTTAGTCCTATTACTTTCAGAGTAATTAATTGATAGATATGTATTTAGTGCCATTTTATTACTTATTTTGTAAATGTTTCTAGAGATTTTTCTCTCTTCCTTTCTTGTCTTTATCCCTTTTCACCACTCCTTTCCACTCAAAGAGGCTCCTTTAATATTTCATGAAGGACTGGCTAATGGTCACGAACTCCTTTAGTTTTTGTTTGTCTGTTAAACTCTTTATCTCTCCTATTCTGAATGATAGCTTTTCTGGATAGAGTATTCTTGGTGGCAGATTTTTACCTTTCAGCACATTGAATATATCATGTCACTCTCCCTTTCGGCTTGCCAAGTTTCTGTGGAGAAGTCTTCAGCTAGCCTTCTGGGTTTTCCCTTGTAAGTTAAGGATTTCTTTTGTCTTGCTGCTTTTAAGATTTTTTCTTTATCACTATATTTTGTAAATTTAATTACAATATGTCTTGGTGTTGGCCTACTTTTGTTGATTCTGAGGGCAGTCCTCTGTGCCTTCTGGATCTGGATGTCTGTTTCCTTTCCCAGATTAGGGAAGTTTTCTGCTATTATTTCTTGAAATAAATTTTCTTCCTCCTTTCTTTTGTCTTCTTCTTCTGGGACTCCTATAATATGAATATTATGCTTGATGGAGTCACTGAGTTCCTTAAGTCTAGTCTCTTATTATATAATTCTTCTTTCTCTCTTTTGTTCAGATTCATTATTTTCTATCACTTTGTCTTCTGTATCAAACTTATGTGTTCTGATTCTTCTAGCCTTGCGTTCAATGCATCAAGCCTATTTCCAATCTCAGTTATTGCATTTTTCATTTCTGACTGATTATTATTTAACTCTTTTATCTCTGTGGTAAGGGTGTCCCTGATATCTTTCATTCTTTTCTGAAGCCCAGCTAGTATCCTTATGATTGTTCCTTTAAATTCTCCATCAGGCATGTTACTTATATCTGTTTCATTTAGATCTCTGACTGTGACCTTACCTTGTTATTTCATTTGGGATGAATTCTTCCATCTTGGCATTTTGTCTAAGTCTCTGCCTTCTTCTCTATGTTAGAAAAGCCCACTATGTTTCCTTCTGAGTGTAATGGTCTGATGAAGAAGAGGTCATATAGTGTCCAGGACCTGATACTTCAAGGATTATCTTTGGTGTGTTTCCTGAGCTTTGCTATTATTTGGCTGCTCTATCCATCAGGCCAGTCATCTGCAGAGGTTCCCCTTGCCTGCAGTGGGCAGTGTTTGGTCCTTGGCCAGAATGTGGCAAGTTTTAACTAGGTGTGCTCTGGTCTGCTCATTAAATGAGACCTGATACTATTTTCACTAGAACTGAAGCCCTGTAGAACTCTCTGGTTGGGAGAGGTGGTGTGGGCAGAGGTTTTTGCTGGTCTTCTGAGGAAGGGTCCCACCACACTGGAACTGAGGCAAGCTTGAGTAAGAAGGACAGTTCTGCCAGAGCGCAGGGGGTGGGACTTGGTATAATCAGGTTAAGACTCTTAAGAAAATGAAAACACAAGACATAAACTTGTAGCAAATATTTGGGACACATCTATTGTATAAAGGATTTGCATTCAGAATTTGTGAAAACTTTATAACTCAAAAATAAGACTACAAACAACCCAATTTAAACAGGCAAAAGACTTAAATAGACCCTTTGTTAAAAAAGCACATTAAAAGATGCTAATGCATTGTGGTCTGAAAATATGCAGGGAATGATCCCAATCTTATGTTACCGGTTAGGACCTGATTTGTGACCTAGGATGTGATCTATTCTGGAGAATGTTCCATGGGCACTAGAGAAGAATGTGTATTCTGTTGCTTTGGGATGGAATGTTCTGAATATATCTCTGAAATGTAGGGATCTGAAGGGGTACGTGCACCCCGATGTTTATAGCAGCAATGTCCACAATAGCCAAACTATGGAAAGAGCCAAGATGTCCATCGACAGAAGAATGGATAAAGAAGATGTGGTACATATATACAATGGAATATTATGCAGCCATCAAAAGGAATGAAATCTTGCCATTTGCAACAACGTGGATGGAACTGGAGGGTGTCATGCTGAGCGAAATAAGTCAATCAGAGAAAGACATGTATCATATGACCTCACTGATATGATGAATTCTTAATCTCAGGAAACAAACAGGGTTACTGGAATGGTAGGGGGTGGGAGGGATGGGGTGGCTGGGTGATAGACATTGGGGAGGGTATGTGCTATGGTGAGTGCTATGAATTGTGTAAGATGTTGAATCACAGACCTGTACCTCTGAAACAAATAATACATTATATGTTAAAAAAAAAAAAGAAAAAAGAAGATAACAGGAAGGGAAAAATGAAGGGGGAGAAATAAGAGGGGGAGACGAACCATGAGAGACTATGGACTCTGAAAAACAAACTGAGGGTTCTAGAGGGGAGGGGGTGGTGGGGGATGGGTCAGCCTGGTGATGGGTATTAAAGAGGGCACGTAATGAATGGAGCACTGGGTGTTATATGCAAACAATGAATCATGGAACACTACATCAAAAACTAATGATGTAATGTATGGTGATTAATATAACATAAAAAAATAATAAAAATACTGGAGACCTTCAGTTAAAGGAAAAAAAAAAAGATGCTAATGATCATTAGTCATTAGGGAAATGCAAATTAAAACTCCAAAGAGATGCCACCACACACCCACTGGAGGGACCAAAATTAATAAGTAATAATCTCAAGTGTTGGCAAGTTTGTGGAGGAAAAGGAACACTCAAATATTGCCGATGGAAATGCCAAAAGTGTGGCTACTCTGGGAAACAGGCAGTTTCTTATAAAGTTAACATACACTTACAGTGTAATCCAACAATTCCAACCCTATATGTTTACTCATGAGAAATAAAAACATATGCTTATTCAAAGACTTATACTTGAAACTTAATATCAGCTTTACTTATTATAACTCAAGTCTGAAAACAACCCAAATGTCTATCAACTGGCAAATGAATAAATGAAATGAGGCCTATTCATACAGTGAAACACTGCTGAACAATGTAAAGCAACAAACCAGTAACAGATGCAAAAATATGGATGAATTTCAAGAATATCACAACAAATGAAAGACCAACAGAAAAAACTACATATTACACAATTCCTTTTATGTAATAGTCCAGAAAGGCAAACCTACAGTAATAGAAAGTATATCAGTGGTTGTCAGAGGCAGGGTGTGATAGGAGGGTAAAGGAACAGCTTTGAGTGATGGAAATATTCAGTGCTATAACTGTGATGACAATGGACACACTATTATATAAAATTGTAAAAACTCATCAAAGTGTACAATTAAAATGGTTAAATTTTACTATATCTACCTTATACCACAATAAAGCAAGGGAAAATATAGGAGTATTAGGAGACAATAGTTAGGTGATGCCCCATTCGCCCCAAAAGTAAAAAGAATATCATCTCCAAATAAAGAAGTTTAGTTTAAATAAACTTCATTAAACACTCACTATATTATCCTTTTTTTTAAAAAAAAAAAAGTCTTTTACAAAAAACACTAAAAACTTTATCACCAATGCAGTTCTGGGAAAACCACTCTAACATCTTTTTTTTTTTTTTCTTTATTAATGCCTTTTGAATTTTATGCTCCACTTAGGAACCATACTCCCTCCTATGACCTTGGCTCCCTAGATTCTCTTTGGGACTCTAAGACCACTCTTCCTAAGCAGCAGCCTGCACCTTATTAACTCTCTTCTCCTAAAGGCAGGTTTTCTTAATATTCCACAAACATAAACCAGATTCACATTAAGATACTGATAAATCTTAATAGATAAATATATCTCCAAGGACTATATACATTCACCAATTTTATGTATTAAGTCACATTTATATAATACATTAAGGTTTACAAAATTCTTTCAGGAGAATTATCTCATTTGATCCTTATAGCCTTGTGAAATAAATGGCAGGCAATATCATTATCTTCATTTCACAAATGACACAGTTGAGACTCATAAATGATTGGAAGACACTTCTTTGTTATGGAAATATTGTAGTTTATTTAAACTGATGATATTTCAGTGATGGTCTGAGGCTCTTGTTAAGGAGTAATATTTAGGGACAGCATGTCAAATGGCTTTAATTCCCATTTTATAGACAAACATGCATATTCTTTTCTTATATTTATGCCAGTCTTTCTTCTTATAGTTAAGTCAGCCTGAATTATAGATAGCATACTACTTAATAAGCCCATGTCAAAGGTCTAAGTTGAAGATATTAATAAAGATCTTACAAATAAATACTATACTTGTATTAAAAATGATTGGGCTATGATTTTTTCCCATTTCTCCTAAACTCATTAGCACAACAGCAAGAACTCATGAGATGTCTGTAAGCTTTAGTAGTTTAGAAAGTTTTATGGTATCTTTCAAGTCATCAGACTATGCTAATTTTATGACTGTGTTAATTTCCTAAGTGACAGACATTATGAAAGTGCCGAACAGAATAGATTATGATTAGGACAACAATGATTTTAATGGAAAAAAGGTCAGCAGCTGCATAAATAGCACAATGGAAGTAGAGAGTGATGCCAGCAGTAATAGACCCTCTGACATGAGGATGGATTGTCTAATGATGGGGCCAGACAGCAGAAAGCAGGGCATTCTGGTCCACACCCTCCACTGACCTTCCTTATTACCACTCTGAAGAAGGCAATATTCAACTGCCACACCACTTTAGTGCTCAATTATAAAAATCAAGTAATTTATTTGACTAGAGTATCAGCTCACACTTGAATCACTCTGCAAAATTTACAGTCATCCTGCCTTTCTTGAGACTCCACACCCACAAGGTATTATGTTCAGGTTTCACTCAATTTGTAAGTATAAAAAAAAAGTTTTAAAAAATTGCATCTCAATAAATTCTAGCAACTTTGTCTGGGTCTTGTTATTTCCTCACACACAATATAATTCTAGTCTCTGTTTTACAGGATTGATATTCAGAGTCAAATAAAACAATTCTTTTCAGCCTCTATCCTTCCTTATCTTGCAATGCCAGAGATTAATTGACTCTTAGTTATAAAATTCAATGGTCTTCCCTTTAAACTTATTCTTCTTTGGTTTCTGCTGCAGTTATTTGATCTACTGGCTTTGACTCTTGGACCTTTCTCCTTTCTTGACTTCTAGGACCGTATGACTCCTAGACCTTCTACTGCCTCTTATAAAACTGCTGCCTGTCCCCCCTGGTGTTCCATCTTCTTCAGCTCCCAAAATAAAGGTAAGCTCAAAGAGTTTCTCTCTCTTCTTTTATATTTTGTTCCCACCTCTTTTCTTTATACTACCTTGGAAGTATTCTTATTTCTGGAAGCATTGACTATACTGTGTGGGTATTTCATAATATATATCAATAGCCCAGTCATGTTCCTTTAATTCTGTTCATACATTTCACCTATAGCTCGTTCTATATCTCCATGTCAATATCCTTCCAAAATTATAAATGTAACCTATCAGAAACAGAATTTTCCTTCTCATACACATCTGTAAATCACTTCACCAAATTCCTAGTCATCCTGGCTTAAAACCATAATTTGTTCATCTCTTTACTTGTTATATTCAGTGAGTTGATATGTTCTGTCAATCCGATTTCCTGGGTATCTGTTGCAATTGTGCTATCTCTCTATTCTGACAAGGACTATTCTCTCTTAGAGTATGTAAAAATCTCTCTCCAGTTTTGTTCAGAGTTCCTAAAATAATCTTCTTGAAATGACAAATCTTCTCTTGTCATTTTGTTACATATGTATTTTTAATGCTCAACATATTGCCTATATGATTCAAACTAAAGCACACACTCTATGCTATGGCTACAGCCTATGATATTTTTTGCCATTTGCTTACATAAGCTTTTTTCTCTAAGCTTCATCCACTGATCCTCTTGAATATTTTTTAGTTCCCAATTTCTCTGACTTCTTTATGGTTCTCTTGTTTTCTAGAATAACTCTCCATTTTCTTTCCCTGCTGCACATACCAAATCTTGTTCCTCCCTCACAAATAGTGTCATTACATTAATGCCTTTTCTATTGTCCTCAGATGGACCTAGTCACTTTGAATGCTAACATCTCAAAGCATTTTATCTGTGAATTTCTTTAGGTGTGGCTGCTCATTTTTTGATACTTTTGTAAACCTCTTCTACCAAAATATGGTTTATTGTTCAGTGAATTTCAGGAGCACATAGTTATTTCTCAGTTATGTTTAAACAGAAAAGTCTGATGTATCTCAGCTGATGTCTTAGAAAGCAGGAAAGAGAAAGAGAAAGACGAAAGGAAGGAAGAAAGGAAGGAAGGAAGGAAGGAAGGAAGGAAGGAAGGAAGGAAGGAAAGAAGAAAGAAAGAAAGAAAGAGAGAAAGAGAAAAAGAAAGAAAGAGAAAGAAAGAAAGAAAGAAAAAGAAAGAAAGAAAGAAAGAAAGAAAGAAAGAAAGAAAGAAAAAGAAAGAAAGAAAGAAAGAAAGAAAGAAAAAGAAAGAAAGAAAGAAAGAAAGAAAGAAAGAAAGAAAGAAAGAAAGAAAGAAAGAAGGAAGGAAGGAAGGAAGGAAGGAAGGAAGGAAGGAAGGAAGGGGGAAGGAAAGAGGGAAAAAAAAAACTAACAAAAATCATCTCCTGTGTTAAATGGTTTAAAGAAACTGCTGGGAGAAGTGTTTTCATTTTTTGTCATTAGTTTTCAGTCTTTTGTTAGTATAAAAATCTACTCCCCGTTGAGATTAGCATAAACAAACAGATACAACAACCCAGTGGAGCTCCTAGTGCAAAAGGGAGGACTGAACGCAGGCATTGCCCAGCCTTTCTTCTGAGAACCCCACTAATATGACATGAGTGTCAAGAAGGTGAAGAAATGAGGATATCTGTAGATAAGATACTTTGAAAAGTTGGGGAAGAGAAAAATGGATGAGTTTGTTTTGATAGATAATCTGAAAAAAAAGAAAAGAAAAAAACATAAAAAAGAAGGGAGAAAACATTTTTAAAAGCAGGAGACATCTTTCTGAGAGGAGTTTTGGAGAAAATTCTAATCCAAAATCTTCAGGATCACAACATTGAAAAGGGAAGTAAAGTAAGATCCACATGAAGAGTTGAGAGAGAGCTAAAAAAAAAATAGGACGCTTCCATTTACACTCCTCAGTCTTGGTTTCCTTCCATACATTAAAAAACAAAACAAAACAAAACAAAAAAAACAAAAAACCTTGCATCTGTGATGTTTTGCTCATGATAAACTTGAAATAATTCAGAGAATACATTTTTAAAAGAGATTTCATAATTAAGGAGGGGAAAGAATTTAGAGGAATTACAAAGAAGGCATAAGTTTCCTGCCTTATTACAAATATAGCAAAGGCTATTTGAATTCTAGAAAAATAAAAATCTGTCCTAGAAAACACATTTACAGAATGTAGTAGGCGCTTTTCCTTTAATTATTTAAACATTACATGTGATAACATTGCCAAAATTATGACCCATTCAAAGAAAAAACATATCATAAAAGGAAAGAATCCCATAAAGAACAAAATAAAATATACTTTCTTTTAAAGAAAAAAAAAATACAAAGAACACAGAGGAAAAAGAGCATTTGGAAATTAAAATTGAGAACACATTTCAGAAAGTTGATGTAAAAGAGGAAAAAAAAAAGAAAGAAAACCAGAGGATTAACCTAAGCAGCCCAACATTTTAATAATAGGAGTTCCTGAAAGAGAAAACAAATAAAATTGTGGGAGAGAAATTACCAACAAAGTACAACATCATTCTACAAAACCAATATATCTATATCTATATATCTATATATAGATATATATGTTTTCAAGATTAACAGTGTCTGCTGAATGCTCAGTTTAATGAATTAAAAAAAGAGTCTCATGCTGAGAGAGAATATGATGAAATTTTCTAGCTCTTGGGGATATAAAGAAAAGATTCTAAAATCTTCCAGAGGAGAAAAAAATCCAAGTGTCATCAAAATATTCAGAATCAGGTGGCATCAGACTCCTGAGCTTCAATACTAATGGCTATGATAGAGCCAAGCTCCAGAACACTGCCAAGAGGTTATTTGCAAGAAACAATTCTATGTCCAGTTAAAGAGAAAGGGGATAAAATAATTATAGTTCTAATATAGAAGGTTTTATTACTTTTACCATTCATACACCCATTTATTAAAAAGCTACAATTGCATCCATGTTTTATAAGGTATAATAAGGTAAACTGTGGCAGAATGTTAGTTGATCAACTCACAACAAAATCTTAATTATATTTGAAAGCCAAAATACTAATATAATACACATGTTCCAAATGCCTATTGCTTCATAACAAACCACTCCAAAAGTCACTGGCATAAAACAACAATATTTTTAAGCTCATGTATTCTGAGAGCCATTAATTTCAACAAGGCACAGTGAGGGACCCTTGTCTCTGTTCTGTATGATCTGGCATGTCATCTAGGAACACCCAGTAGCTGGAGGCTGTTATCATCTGTAGTAGTTTCACTCACATCTAGTGTAATGATGCTAGCTTTCAACTGAGACATCAGAAAGGGCTATTGCCAGAACATCTATACATGACCTTTCAGTACAGCCTGGGCTTCCCTACAGCATGGAAACTGGGTCACAAGAGCAGATGTGCCAAAGGAACCCGAAAGATATTGGATTGCTCTTTATGAGCTACGTTGGAAACTTATATAGTGTAAATTCTACTGTAATCATAAGCCTGCCCAAAGTCAAGGGGAGGGAACATCTATGCTGTTTATTGATAGAAGTGACCAATGATATGAAAGTGGATGCTTTTCTGTGAAATTTTTGGGAAAGTCCCTTTAAATAAGGACAGTCATTGGCAAAGGCCTTCATGTCATTCCTTTTTTCCCATTGTTCTTGAAGCCTAGAACATGGATGAGATTATCTGAATAAACAGTAGCTAGTTTAGACCATAAATCAACCTGAAGACGCATACGGCATCTACATTCAGTCATTTAACAATAACAATGAAAATCTAAAAAAATCCAAGTACCTATTTGCATAACACTATTCTAGGCACCAGGGAGACAAAGAGAATTGAGCAAACAAGTGACATACTTAATTTTTAAGAAAAAAATAATTAGCTTTTGTGTTGAGAAAAGACTGTAGGATGGAAGGAAATGTAGAGGGGAGAAAAAAGAGTAGAGAATTGCAGTCAGTGGTGGTGGAGGCACAAGAAGTGTAATAATTCTGTATGTAGTTTTGAGGCAAAGCAAAGAGGATTTGCTAAAAAAAATATTGAATGCAGAAATCGAAAAGCACAGAAAGAGTTAAGGATGACTTCAAGATTTTTAATTTAAGCAACTAGGAATAATAAGGTTGCCTATTTTTCTGTGATGGAAAAGATTTCAAGAGAAACAGGTTTTAGAAAGAAATTTTCTTTAAAAAAAAATTTTATTTATTTGACAGAGAGACAGCGAACATAAGCAGGGGGGGCAGTGGGAGAGGGAGAAGCAGGCTTCCCACTAAACAGGGAGCCCAATGTAGGGAACCTTGGGATCATGACCTGAGCCAAAGGCAGACGCTTAATGACTGAACCACCCAGGTGCCCCAGAAAGGAAATTTTCTAATAAGTTCTATATTAGACCTCTTAAATTTGAAATGCTTATTGAAGGAATTCATAAGTTATATATGTTATTTCAATGCAGGAGATGGAATAAATTATTGAGGTGAATGTAGATAGAGAAAAGAAGGTTCTATATTATTCCAATATTGAGAATTTGGGGAGATGAGAGATAAGCAGAAGGGACTGAAGAAGAGCAGCATGTAGAAGTAATATTGTTGTATCCTTGAAGCCAAGTGAAGAATGTGTTAAAAGATTGAAGTATTAAACTTTGTCTAACGTTGATGATACCTCAAGAAAGAGTAAGGATGAGAGTTTTTCCATTGTGTCCAGTAAGGTAAAAAGATGATTAGAGACACTGATGAAAGCAGTTACATAATAGCAAAAGCATAACTGGGACAGATTCAAAAATTGGAGACAGGGCGCCTGGGTGGCTCAGTTGGTTAAGTGACTGCCTTCGGCTCAGGTCATGATCCTGGAGTCCCTGGATCGAGTCCCGCATCGGGCTCCCTGCTCGGCAGGGAGTCTGCTTCTCCCTCTGACCCTCCCCCCTCTCATGTACTCGCTCTCTCTCATTCTCTCTCTCTCAAATAAATAAATAAAATCTTAAAAAAAAAAAAATTGGAGACAACAGGCACAGAATAACTTTTCAAAATTTTTGCTGGAAAAGTAATAGGAAAAGGTGAAGTTATGAAGATTTTTCTATAATGTGAAATTAAAAGTTTATATGCTGATTGGAATGATTAGAAAAATTAAAAAGTAATTATGTAGGATATAGTGCCACTGTTGGCACAACATGCCTAAGTATCTTAGAACTGATGCAATTGATAAAAAAAAGGGGGGGAGGGGTCAGCTTTGAGAGCATGAAAAGTTCATCTATGGCAATTGGAGGGAGGCAGGATATGTGGCCTGTATGAATGTTGGTGAGTAGGTGGTGATATATACTGCAGCCCTTCTCTGTAGGTTCTTTCAGCTCTCAGGAAAATAAAAAGTAAGGTCATCAATTGAGTGTAAAAGAGGAGAAGGAAGTGGGGAGAAATGAAAACAGGAAAAAAGTATGAATTTTTCATGTGGGAGATTTAAAAAGTGCATGGAACAGCAAAATATGGGAGAACTGAGACAGCATCACACTCCTATTTGAGGTTTATGCTCATGATTTTTAAGCAAAAAATCAGAGTGAGTTTTCATTTGTTTGTTTGTTTCATCCTTGTTCAGCAGCATGGGTGCTATCAGATTTGGATTTAATCAGAGCCAGAGTGTTGTATGGTGACTATGACAGAGTGAGGAGAAAGGCAGAAATTTGAACATTGAGGTTGGCAGTGGATGCCTTGACCAGTGTTTGTATCAGCTTCCTTCTAAGCAGCCTTCTGACACTGATGGAGCTGAAAAGTTAAAAATTACATTTCCTAGATGTGCTTGGATCTAAATTCCAGACACAAATTAGGATCTAGAGTAAATCTATTCTGGAGAAAGATAGGAGCTTTCTTCCTGCTGCTTTTATCTGTCTTTTGCTGGCAAGTTAAAGTTGCGGAGTTTGGGGATTTCGGCAGCAATATGATAAGGTTCAGTTAGTGTTGGGAGGAGGTTTCAGCAGAGATGTTGGCCAGACTGTGTTAATTTAACAAACTTGTATGTGTACTGAGAGACCTTTGAGACAGAAGAGGTTTCCTGATCCTGGATTACTAAACTTTTCTTTACAATTATAGATCATAGTTATACTCTTGAACCACATAGTTCAATATTGTCTCCTAATTTCCTTCTTTCCTGATTGTAGAAGAGTTAGTAGCTCTCCAGATGATGAGTCAGTTGTGACTTTCTAGAACGAACTACTGAACAGTGTCTGTGCACACTTAGGGTGACCTCCTATACCAGCTGTCCAAAAACAGTTCTGGGTTGCAGACTATTGTCCTGTTTATTATTAGCACTTCATTTTACTCTCTAAAATATTCTGATAAAAATAATAACACTTATAGTCACTATAATCCTTTTGAAGCTCAGCTCTAGGGAAGACAAATAATGTTTTTAATCAATACCACAAGTCAAGAAGAATTTGAGATCCATTTTAGATATGAAAGCTTCAATAATATAATAATAATAATATTGAAACCATTTTCCTATATTTTTGATTTTCTCTTTGAATTGAATTTGTAAGCTGCTTGAGTAAAAAATAACATTTAAATTTATGTTCTTATATGATTTCATAATTTATAAGATAATAATGGCAATTGTTTGGCTACATAGCACATTTGAATACCTTTTCTATATTGGGGTTTACTTCATTTTAGGAATCTTATTAAACTATAGAAATGACATCAGAAGCTAGATACCTTCTCTAGCTTCCCTTGTTGCTAGTTTGAGGTAAATGATCTAGGTTCCACTAATCAGCTGTATCTACCTAAGAGCTTTGAATCTTAGACAAGTTGAGTAAAGAAAGAAAGAACTCATGAAATCCATTCCAGGAGAATAGAAGCTACTTCAAAGTTTTCAGAAACATTGGTGACATTCTCTTGGACTAGATACCTTTGGGAATTTATTCCTAAATCTATAGGATATAAATCTGTTCATCTGTCCATTTTAGAGATATTTAATATGGTTCCTTCAGCTTAAAGTAGTCAGAATTGTCTTCTATTTTAAAAACAAAGAATGGTGTCAATTTTACAACTGTAATAAATACCTATGGTGATTGTCTTTCTTACTTCTGTTTCCTAAAACAAAATAAGTTGCAAAACAGACTGGCAGGAAATGGAGAAGAAAACAGAGTCAAGGTCAAATTTGAAAGCAAATTTTTAAAGAAAATAACAAATCATGCAAAAGGATTGTACTCAAACAAATTGTAGTTTAGAGTGGTATATTATTTATTACTTTTTGATATCATTACTTATCAGATAATTATTCCCAACTGCAGATATTTGAAGAATAGCATTTGTTTATGTAATGATTGATTGCAATACCTTATAAGGCAAAGATGTTTTAAAATCACTTTTCCATCTGAATTTGAAACTCCTCCAACTAGGTTTTCTTAAAGAATATGCCTCTGAACTTTTGTATCCTTTTCTAGTAAGTACTGTAATAATGCCCACGGTAAACAACTAATGGGATTAAGTGAGACATGTTTAATTTAATTTCCCTTCCTCTTGATTTTCTTCAAAAGCAAATTTGAAGCAATTTTAACAACAAATCTAAAAGTTACTCTGATTTCATTTAAAATGATAATTAACAACATTTGTATAAACTATTAAATTATATTAATATTTTATTTCAATGATCTAGAGTCATCATGAGCCATTACCTCCATGTTTCAACTTATCAGTAAGGATTAAATTTTTTAAATATGTGTAATATTTCAATTATATCATTTGCTTATTTATTCATTTATCTTTAATCAAATACTATTTCTTGTTATCATCCTTTATGAATAACTTCATGTGTTCTACCAACTTCAGTAATATAATAATTAAGCATTCCAATGTTTGCTTTCCCCAAATCAACTTCCCTTTTTTTGTTATTGAATTCTGTTTTTGTTTTGTTTTTGTTTTTGTTTTTTCAAATTTGACTCATTTTTGAAACCCAGCTCTTTGTCATGTCTAAAATCATAGAATGGTCATTTTTCAAACTAGCATTTTTTATTATTATTTATTCTCAGGCTCTTCTTTCCCTCCCTCCCTCCCTCCCTCCTTCCTTCCTTCCTTCCTTCCTTCCTTTCTTTCTTTCATTTTACCTATCCATTTGAGAGAGAGAGAGAAAGCACACTGAGCGGGAGAGGGGCAGAGGGAGAGGGAAAAGCAGACTCCATGCTGAACAGGGAGCCCAAAACCAGCCTGGATCCCAGGGCTCTATCCCATGACCTGAGCCAAAGGTAGTTGCTTAACCAACTGAGTCACCCAGGTGCCCCTCTCAGGCTCTCTCTTAAGATAACTGTCATTTTCCTTTTCTCAGTTGGAAGAGTCCATTCCTTTTTCCACTGGAATAAAGACATAGCATGATACTAGTGAGTGAGATATGTTTAGGAGTTATATTTCAAACTTTGCCTATTTCTATAATAAATGAAAATCTATATAAATATTATCATATGTTTAGAATTTTTCTGACTGAAACTTGTATTCACTTTGGGAATGTAAAATAGGACCTATTTCCTATCCATGCTTACAGCTAAAGATATTTTTTTAATTACATATAATTTTAATTTATATAAATGATCTCCCTTAAACCAAAATGTCCAGAATTCCTTTATATGAGAAAGTATTTAAATTGAAAATGTGAACACTGTGTTAAAACCACTATTATTCATAAGGCATATGAATGATTGAAAGGTAAATTATACACTGATTTTGAGAGATTTAGGTAGCATAACTTCAGCAGGAATCATTAGTGATTAGACTGCAACTGTAAGAAGTGATGTAAATTGGACTCTGGCAGTGTATTAAAACAAGTATGAAAAGAGGTATCCATCTGGAGAATGATGGAAGCTTTGTTTTTAAAACGATCCAATGATCACATAAAATGGATATGACACTGAACATGTAATATGGACTGACCTGTCCCTATGGAGCAATTTGAGTTATCACCCTGTGCATACCTTGCTTCAAGAACCTCTTCGGTGATCTCCTATTTCAGCCATGATCTGAGATCTGTATATTTATACCTCGTAAAGCAATATATTGTAGAGTAACTTTTCTGAAGCAGCAACTTTTGGGTTATCTGAGGATCTTTTAAAAATGCAGATTCTGCTTCAGGTGAGTCTGGGGTGGAGTTTAAAAGTCTGCATTTCTAAGCAAGCTCCCAGGTGACACTGACCTTGCTAGTCTACAGGCCACCTGGTCCACAGCTTGTTTGATCAGGAAGCAAGAGTGAAAGGAATCAAGAAACACCAATACAAAAGAAAATTGAAAAAAGAGATACTTCATCATTATACTGAACAACAGAGGCCAAAACGTGGAGCCAACCTATAAATATTCTCCTTTTCCTTTTCCAGACTCCTTTTCCCTCTCCTGCTGTAACTTGTTTTATACATTTCTTACATGGGAATAACTATTGTTTTAGTTTAGATAACTAATAATCTCTTATTTATAAGGTACATAGTAAATCAATAAAATGAAAAGGAAAGAGTTAAAAATATTCTATCAATGCACATGCCTGACATCTTCTTTAATCCTCATTTAACTTCTATAATCAGTTTTTCTTATGCTAGATTATCCATCTTCTATATGTAGAAAAATCAAGTTTGACACCGGGTAGCAATTTTTTTTCTTTCTTTCTTTCTTTCTCTTTCTCTCTTTCCCTCTTTCTTTCTAAGATTTATTTGAGAGAGAGAGAGAGGATGGGGGAGAGGGCCAGAGAGAAAATCTCCAGCAGACTCCCCACTGAGTCAGGAGTCCAATGTGGGGCTCAATCCCATGACCCTGAGATCATGACCCAAACTGAAATCAAGGGTCAGATACTAAACTGAGCCATCCAGGTGCCCCACATGGTAGCAATTATTTCAACCTATTCCATTATTTACCATTTAGGTTAGGTTAAGGAAGTTATTTTCTGGGCTTCTGTTTCTCTAGATACAAGATGTTAAAGGATGTTGTACGGACTAAATGACATAATACAGGTAAAGCATCTGTGCAGAACTGACACTCTTTACGTGTCTACTTTTATGCAACAAATTCTCAAAATAATTTTTTAAACATTGTGTTTTTTGATAATCCTCAAACTATTGTGGCTCAGTTCATAAGAGTATTTTTTCCTTAACTACGTTTTAGAATGAATGCAATTTTGGAATGAAACATACTTCTGATTAATGACTACTTTATTTAGCAAGCGATTAAAAAAAAATCTGATGTCTAAGAAGAATTCGTCATCTGCAAGCTTAAAAAATTCTTCTTGCAGCCACTATATCCCCCCAAAGAGAAAATAATTTTAGGACAAAAATCAACTCTAAATTTTAAATGATTCACTGTTTAATACATTTAAATGTTAAATGATTCATATGTTTTAATACATATTATCTTCCATATATACATAGGGAAGAGGATCACTTTTACAACATGTTAATGACTAACAAATAATTGGCGTTTTTGGATGACCATTCAACTTCTCTATTTGTAGTAATAATTTGGTACCACGCCGTAATATTTTCAAAGCTGGTATTTACCAACTATGTGAACTACATGCATGTGTGTGGAAATTTACTTCTTCTTATCACTGGGCTCAGATAAACAAATCTGGACCTTTTTACTGGTACATGGTTGGGAAATCAGTGAGAAGAAAGAAGCCTTTATAGTTCTGTTTTACACTTGGAAAATTTTCTCTCTCCTTTTCAACATAACTTTACAAATTGAAAAAAATACACCAAAAATAAGATACAAGTCTGCATTTTTTTCCCTGAAGAAAAAATGAGCTATTATTATCTCATCAAGTCATAATGCTATTACTCCAGCTCATAACGGGCATGGTTATCTGTCTAAATGTTTCATCTGCACATATGTGGAATTCAAATAAAAGTGCATTCATATTGTGATTTTCAACTAAACTTGTCCAGTTTAATTTTGGTTATATAAATACACTCAAGGGCGTTTGTTATAATGTGTAGATTTTGAATGTGAAAAAGATCTGAATTTATGACATTACTGTTGGAAAATTTATTCTTCTCTACTTACAATATTGATACTATTAAACATTTCAAGGGTTAATAAGTAAAGCATGCAGTCAAAATTTAACAGAGCAAATTTGAGGAAAGCAATTTTTCCCATAGAAATTAATTGTATAAGCCCATTCTTAAATACTGATTTTTGGACAAAGAAAACAAACAAAAGCCAAAATCTTAAGTTTAAGAAACTTGTTGCAAGAAGCAGATACATAGGGAACTGTTCCATGAGCAAAGTTGAAACATAGTAACACAGGACATGAAAGGACTCCATTCCAAAGGCCTCAGAAACTGGCGCAAGGTGAACCTAGTGAGATCCCCTTAGTCTTACTGGTTAAGATTCATTGCCAGTATTTGAGTAATGAGGAAGTAAGAACTATGTAAGGATTCCTGTGTCTTTTGAGGTTCATTTTACACAATTAGGCAGAGCAAACAATATGAAGTTTTGGTGAGAGTATATGTTCATTTATGTTCAATAAAAACTTCACAAAGCCCCAAATCAGAGACATCTCCATTTTTAAAGTAGGTATGGAGGCAGGTGGAAACCTTGTGTTACAGATTCCTCGGTGCTGTTTATTCTTCTAGGCTGTACCAAGATATTTGCCTTTTTACAGGATCACTAATTGCAGATTCATTTGGTATTGGCATATGCCCGTGTTGAAAGTTCACTTAATGTACAGAGTAATTATTACTTGGACATTATGAAAATTTGCATCCCTCCAGTAGTCAAATAAATGGTTTTCTGATTTGTGTCCTATTACAGTTCTTTTGGATCTTATCTCCTGTCTGTGTTTTGTGCAGTATTTTGCATCTGTATATTCTGTCTAAATGATATAAGTGTTTCCACAAGAAAGGGTTATTGTATACCTTTTCTTGATAGAAACAGCAATTTCTCAAATACGGACAAATCTAAGAATTGGGCAGGACAGAGATCTTTGACACTTTTTCCGTAAAACTATCAAGCATTCCTTGGGGAGTAGCATTTTCTTTCTCTCTTATTTAATTATGCCCACATAATTTGTAGCATAAAGAGAATGCATTCATCTGATACCTTTCTCTGAATCAGTTTCCTCATCTACAAATTGGGAACAATAATGTATTTCAATGAATTAAATACACTATTACTGTAAGATCCATCACATCATTATGTATCACAGAGAAAGAAAAAGTGGCCAATTATAACACTATACATCAGCAACAGTATTGGATAACATCTTAATCACTCCCATAAATCTACTGTTGCTTTGAAGTTTCTTTCAAATATTCAAGGCATTTGGCCCTTTATTTTGACTTTATTAGCATTGCTTTGTCCATGATAGAAATTATTTTGTGTCTCAGGAATAAAGTAATATACAACCTCAAAGTAGTGATTCTCAAATTTTAAGCATCTAAATCACCTGGGGAGCTTATTAAAAAGCAGATTCTAGTTTAGTAGGTCTGGTATGAAGCCCAAGACTCTGCATTTCTAACAAGCCCTCAGCTATTCAGGACCACACTGTGAGTAGAAAAGGTATAAAGCACTTGGTTGAGGATTCCAAAGAAATATGGAATTATGTCACTTTCAAATGGCAAATATTTGCTTCACTATTTATTATCCACAAATTGTTCTATTTCTGTGCCTTTCTGAGTATAGAGTAACTTTCTGTTTCAATGTTAAACCAGAGGTTATTGTTTAGGAAGACACTTCAAACACCTAAGTTTACCAAACTCAATCTAAGTCACATCAGTTTGAAGAGTTATGACCAAAGTTGTGCATGGAATGACAAAACTGAACTGAACCTGAGCCTCGCTCTCCTTGAAAGCAGTGACATTTGAGAAATCCTTGCACCATTTTGTTATTTTGTATTCCAAGAGATAGGCGAATGGCAAAGGACCACACTGCTTTCTCATATTCCAATATATAGCCTGCCTTCATTCTTCCTCAGGACTCTCATTTCCTTGCCTCTGTAAGACTCCAAACCCTCTCCTTTACTCCCATGTGTTCCTGAGTAATGAATGTCCTCCCCTACTGCAATAGCCAGAATGAAATCATCTGCTTAATGGTTCAGTTCATACTGTCATTCACAGAAGGCAGTGTCTATTTTTAGAATACAGCATAGTAGATAAATGTGTGACCCTAGAGTCAGATTAATTACTTTTTAGTCCTGTTTTGTTTATTAGCTGTATAACCTTAGACAAGAGATTAAAACTCCCTAAACCTCCAAATCTCCATTTCAACCATACTAGAAGAGGAATAGTAAAGAATTTTTATCCAATTTTATCACTTCCCTGTTCAAAAATCTGGGAACTCCCGTCGCACGTAGATGGAAATTGAAAACCCTTTCCCAGGACTTTGCTGCCCCTTGAGACAGCCCCATATGCTGTCTCCTTCCTCCTAGGTATTCCACAGGTATTATTATGCTTGGCTCCCCCTCATCATTCTGGTCTCTGTTATAATGTACCTTCTCAAAAAGATGGACTTCTTCCCTGAAATCCTTATCTAAAGGCCCTTTCCCCTCATTACTATTTCCTTTTCCTATTATAACACTTCCATATCTGCAGTTTTAATGTTTTGTTTACTCTGTTTCCTCATGAGAACGTAACCACTAAATGGAGTAAGCTACTAAATGTATGGGTCCCAGTGAAAAATGGAAATATGAGGCTTGCTCAAAAACAAGTTTTTTGTTTGTTTGTTTGTTTGTTTTATTTTTTTATTTTTTTTAAAGATTTTATTTATTTATTTGACAGAGAGACACAGCGAGAGAGGGAACACAAGCAGGGGGAGTGGGAGAGGGAGAAGCAGGCTTCCCGCGGAGCAGGGAGCCCGATATGGGGCTCGATCCCAGGACCCTGGGACCATGACCTGAGCCGAAGGCAGACGCTTAACGACTGAGCCACCCAGGCGCCCCTCAAAAACAAGTTTTAAAATACGGGCACCTGGCTCTGTCAGTCAGTAGAACATGTGACTCTTGATCTTGGGGTTGAGTTTGAACCCCATGTTGGGTGGAGATTACTTTAAAAATATCTTTAAAAAAACAAGTTTTAAAATATAAAGCTCTCCTCTTTTTTTTTTTTTTTTCCTGTGGTGTTCCTCTTAGTATGTTTATTTGCTACTTAATATAATTCTAAGAAATATTTTAATTTCAAAGTAAAGTATTAACAATGAATTTTGCTGTTCATCTTTTTATCATGCAAAGCCAGTTTAAATTAAAATGAGAGAATTAACTCATGCAAAAATCACAGAAGTTATGTAATTTACACACATCGTCCAAACCAGAACAGTGGAGACATTGTTCTGCAATTCCACTCTTTTTATTTTTTTTCAAGTTTTCATTTAAATTCCAGTTAGTTAACGTAGAGTGTAATATTAGTTTCAGGTGTAGAATTTAGTGATTCATCACTTACATACAACGGCCAGTGCTCATCACCAGTGTCTCCTTAACACCCATCACCCATTTAACCCATCTTCCCCACCATCTACCTCCCCTCCAGCAAACCTCAGTTTGTTCCCT